>NC_056745.1:1210863558-1210873558 GCF_019279795.1 Protopterus annectens | reverse complement strand
TTCACTGTGTTCCATGGTATATCCAATGCTGTGGAAATTTGTTTGTACCCTTCTCCTGATTGATACCTTTCAACAATGAGATCCCTTTGATGCTTTATAAGCTCTCTACGAACCATGGCTTTTGCTGTAGCAGGCAATTGAGTAAATGTCAGGAAAATCCTACTAAGACAGATGAACTTTATTTGGGGTTAATCAGTCTCTCTTTAATTGATGGCAGGTGTGTAGCCAAGAAGACTGAATGCTGTAATTAAATCAAACGGTGCTTCAACAGACTATTAGTTTAAGGGTGTGCACAACTATGCAACCAGGTTATTGTATGTTTTTTATTTTTTATATTTCTCCCCTAACAGATTTGTTTGCTTTTCAACTGAATTGTACAGGTTATAGGTTACATTAAAGGTGGGAAAAGTTTTGAAATGATTTATTGCGGTGCTCATTTTTTTATATCACAAAAACCTCGCATTTTAACAGGGGTGTGTACACTTTTTATATCCACTGTGTGTGTGTGTGTGTGTGTGTACATATATATATATATATATATATATAAAAATACGATTGTCTCATCACTGAGAGTAATGCTCTAAAGAACGCATACAAAAAAGAATTACCTTTTTAGACTGACTCTAAAAAGATGGATTAAGAAAAATTTTCTTTTGCAGGGGACAAACCCCTCTACACCCCCATCCACTGCTAATTATATATACTAACTCCAAGACTGCACAACAGTGAGATCAGGACAAATTACCAAACTCGGCTGTATCAAGATTTGACATGAGAGTAGGCTGATACAGCAATCTGTAAGAATGTTCGTTCCTGTAGACTGCATATATATTTTAAATACACACACACACACACACACACACACACACACACACACACACACACACACACACAGATATAGATGTATACAAATTATATGTATACATAGCTAGACAGAAATGGATACAAAAATGTATATCCATCTGTATATAAATATATATATATCCATATACACATATATAAATATATATATATATATATATATATATATATACATATATATTTAGAGTCACTTCAGAAGCCCAAAATACTGAAATCTCGAATTTCAGTATCTCGAGCCCAAGAAGTCGAATCCACAAAACAACGAAAAGCAAAAACCGTGAAATTCAAAACCTCAAATACTGGAAGTTTTGAATTTCGTGGTTTTACACCACACAAACACACACAATCACTGTACTACATGAAAGCTGCCCCCCCAAACCCCCCCTACTTAAATATTCTCACTCTGAAGTCGCACTACATACAAACACACACAAAGCACCACCACACAAGCTACTTTCTCTTCGCACACATACACATCACAGCAACATAACACACTGACACACACCACAGCCCCTACCCAAATTCCTTAACACACACACACACACACTTACCTAAAGACATGACCATAGCGGAACTTTACAAGCACGAAATTCAAAACCTCCAGTATTCGAGGTTTTGAATTTCGCGCTTCTAAACTTTCGCTATTATGTGGATTCGGCTTCTTGGGCTCGAAATACTGAAATTCGACAATCTTGTATGACTGACTGCCAGACCTAGAGATAAAAATTTGGTCCACAGAAAAGAAACATTTGACTGAAAACTTGAGACTACTGCAAATGTTCTTATTCCTAACAAGCTGACAGTATGACATATTATTAATATAAAGATGACAGCTGCAAGCTTCCAATAATGTGTTTTTCATGAATGATTTGCTACATAAAGGTGTTTGTGCAAAACCATCCAGCAGTTTAGTCACTCAGGCATTTAAAAAAGAAACTGTGTATAGATTATATCAACAAGAAAACTTTATCCCAAACTCATTAGTATTTAGATATTTAACAAAATTATATAGTTGATAAGTATATAATTCTGCAACATCCAGAAGTCATTCAATTAAGGTCTCCACATATCTATTTACTCAAACATATAATTCTTGGAGTTATCAAATATATAAAGTTTTTTCAAAAGAACCCATAAATAATTCAGCAAAACTGAAGACAAAATAATCCCCGCTGCTGTACCACGTACAAATCATACTCAATACCATATCCAAACATTTTAAAATAAATTCATTCAAGTCAGAGTATACAGACCAGAAAGCTCCAAAAGGTATTTTATAGTAGCTATGCTATTGCAATACTAATATATATGAATTCCAAGTTAAGGTACACAGAAAGATAAAATTCCCACAAATAAATCTCACTTTAACTGTAACACCCGGGCTGTGCGATGGCTCTACTATTCACAGGAGCTGAAAGGGACTACATTCTTAAGTATTTCAAAATGGGTTCAGTTAAAGACCACCATCCAGAGACAACTGGTGTCCCAATTAGTGGTTACACCTGCTTATGGATCTTTTGTAAAATAATCTTCGTTGTCTGGGAGTCTTAACCAATAAATCATTTTTTTAGTTTTAAAGAAATTACGTGGTTTGTCAACTGCATCCTACAAAAAGTCATTAATTTGTCCCTTAAACATGAATGTCTGATCAATGTGTAACAGGACAAAAGCAAACATTTTGTAACTGAGACCTACATTCATTTAAAAAATATATTTATTAAATATTACTTTTTTCCTAAAGTGACAAAGGTACACAGTAATAAATGAAAACAAACCATAATAACATTTCATTTTTCATACAGTATACCTATACATTTTCTTTTTAAATATTTCATTCACTTCAGTATTTCATACATTGCTGAATTCCTGACATCCCATATATTTCATTCCTGCTCCTGAACATTATTCTGCAAGTACTGTTCCCACAAATTCCATTTATTTCTGAATAACTTGCTCCTTCAAATTTCTAAAGATCCCACCTCCAGTTCTTTTATCTCTTTTACAATATCCAGTACTTCAGTTATGGTTAGCTTACATTCTGATTTCTATTTTCTAGCGAATGATTTTTTGGCAGCCTTATTATGCCTAGGCAATTCAAATCCTATATGTTCAAAAAAAATCTTTAGTTACAATCATTTGCACCACCAACATTTCTGATAAAGTATTCTGTAGGGAATTTCTAAAATTTGCAAACTTGTTACAGTCCCAAAAATGCTCCCAATAATCTTTATCTTTCACACCACACTGCCAGCATTTGCTCTCAAACCACGGAAAATTTCTCTGAAGTCTGCTTGTGGTATACAAATAACATATGCAAACACTTCCATGCAAAAAGTCTGAACACTCTGGACTTTGTTGTATACCTGCAGCCATACGGATCTCCTCCCACTGTGTTTTTGCAAACTGCCTTTCCAATCTCTCTTCTTGATCTTTTTCTACCATCTCTTTATTGAGTCTTATAGTATTTTATATAATCTGCTAATTTTTCATTTTGTAAAAGCAGCTTCTGTTCAAGACTTAACTAAAATCTCCAACACAACTGATCTTTCAGCACTCTATCCCTTTTTCTGTGCCTATATTCTATCAATTCCTGAAAGGGAAGGTAGTCTCTAACCTGCAGTCCAAACTTCTGCTTGAACTCATCAAACTCTATTACTCATCCCTCTGTAGTTATTTGCTCCTAAATACCTTGGTTCCTTTAATAATTTTCTCCAGCAAATTCTAGTACCCACTTGCCTACTTTGTATATCTCTATTTGCAGCCATCCCTATTGATAAGACCTCCTTTCCCCATTTCTCCAGGTTAGCTTAGACTGTGGAATACTTCACTCTTGTCTTATAAATATAATATTCTGCATGTTTGTTCTTCTCCTTAACAAACTGCATCCATTATCCTACTCTCTCCTTAATTTATTGACCCTCCCCCATTTCATCATTGTTCCTTTCCACTTTGATTTATAACCTGCTTGAATTATATACATGAACCTTAGCTATGTAGGTCTAAGGTATCCCTCCAAATCAAGTAACCCTCAGCTAGCTTGTTTTATGGAAAGAATCAACTTATCCTACTTAAAACTTGCCCTCTTCCACTGAGACCTACTTTTATTTTGATAGTTAATCACAGTCCAAACCACCACAGCACTCCCTTTGTCAGCTTGTGTAATAACCTAATCAGTATATGATTTCAAATTATTTAAGGCCCTTTTCTTGACCAAAGATAAGTTATGAAAATGTTTTTTTGAAAATAGTACCCAATTTATTATGTACTTTTTGTCTGTTCGAGTACAGCTGTAGGGTAGTAGAACGAATGAATATCAGACTGAGTCAATCTAAACTAACCCAAATCTCTAGTATGCAATTCATAAGTGTTAGGATAGTTATATTACCAAATTTTAAATTTAAATTTCCTGCAAAAATAGTTATTATCAAGAAACATTTGAAAATAGAAACATAAAAAGATGGTGCAAAAGTGAGACTTTTATTTAACAATAAATTACTGTCATCAATATTTGAAGAACAATTGGTACTAGATTCAAAAAGCCACAAAAATACACTTAAAGGGCCCTTTATTAAGTTTTCTTTTAAGTGTACAATTTGTCCACGGCAGACCTGACTACTTTTGTTTCCTTCATATATAAGCCATTTTTTTTGCAATTATTAGAGCCATGTTTAAACTTACTTTTCCATCTGATACAGAGTTTGAATGGACCAGCTGCAAACTATTATAAAAGGGATGTAGAGAAATGATACAATGGTCTAATTTTATTCTGCATCATTATTTAGATCACATGTCACAAGGATACTATGTAAATATGCTTTGATTTTTTTTAAGTGATTTCTTCTGATGAAGTCCTGTTAATTTTAGAAAAAAAGTACTTAACTTGTGTAATAAAAAAACGATGTTTGAGTGGCTCCTTGTGGTAGTTCTATGGATTATTGGAGTTGTTTTATCAGTGCTCCAGTGTTTATTTTTTTTGTTTTTGGTTCCTGGTTTTTGAAACATGATTTTCCCTCTTAAATTACATTTATGCACTAAAAAAGTCTATCAAGTGAAACAGCATTCTGCTATGTGTATTTTCACTAGTGAGCTAGAATAAAGAAGGATATTTATATTCATTAGTGTGGGTTTATTTTCATATCTTTATATATATATATATATATATATATATATATATATATATATATATATATATATATATATATATATATATATAAAACATTATATTTCTATGTACTTGTTTAGCTTGGTATTGTACAATCACTGTGAATTATATATGCCTTTAGAAGAATAATAAGGTTATAGTTATAAAGATTAGTTTTATATACATATGATGATATAACTGTATTGATGCTTTCATTTTTATTTACAAAAGGGCACCCAGTTTACATCAGATTTTATTAACATATTTAAAAATAATTGATTTCATTTACCATTTACTTACTAAATCGTTAATCTTGATATGTATTTAGTTATTTATTTAACTGTGTTAATTGAAGTAAAGCAATGATCACAAATGACCAATTTCATTCTGAGTCCAGGAAATAATTAAAGTTTGAAATTACAAGCATGTTGCAAGAAGTAAAGTTTATGTAATTGTTGGGAATATACAAGAATAAGATATAATATATATATATATATACATATATATACATATATATATATATATATATATATATATATATATATATATATATATGGGTCTAGGACACATCCTCGACTAGCATATGTCCGAATCACAAAACATCGAACACACATAAACAAAAGCTCTTAACATCAAAAAGCACTTCCGTGTATGTGTAGTTCAAAAACAAAATCTACATTTCTGCAGGGGGGCTTTGCCCCCCTACACCCCCACACCCCCCCACTTTATTATTCTCACTCCGAGATCGCACTACTTTGGGGAAAAGGGAATTTTCCCTTACCTGCACTGTAGTCCGATCTACGAAACAGGCACACATACACGGAAGCACTTTCATGTATGTGTGTTCGATGTTTTGTGATTTGGACATATGCTAGTCGAGCATGTGTCCGGATCCCATTTACATATATATATATATATATATAGATATATATATATATATATATATATATATGTGTGTGTGTGTGTGTGTACGTACAATACAGATGCAATTTCTGCAAAGTCACAAAAACAAGTGAGCAAGTTTATAAAACATGAACTGCATTGTTACTTATTACAGTGGGGTTAAATTAGAGACAACAGGAAACATGTCTTTAAGTGGAAGTTTATGGCTTGACTGGGTATGTGATTTGAGATATTACACTGACATTTTACCATTTTCAGGAGGTGCATTTTCAGCTGGGAATGGAATTTTGGATAAGAGGATGGGTTTTAAACGAGACTGATGTGGATTCTCACATTCTGGGACCTAAGGCAGAGAAGCAGTGATTTGTTCATTAGAGCTTAGTTTGAGGGGCCTGTGAAGATAGTGCAGAATGGTCAAGGTTTCCAAGTTCCTTGAATGGGGAATAGCATATAGTCTGGAAACTAGGAGAGAACATTTTGTTTTGTAGTAGTTTGAACAGTTGTGTTTCGGGTAACTTTCTGGTGTTTGGTGTGAAATCAGTAACAGTGGGATAAGGAGTTTTTCCTTATTCCTCACTGCTGTGCCATCTCAGAGTAAGTATATATCAGTCGTGGGCACTGTGGGAGTGAAGGGGGCTTGCTTCCCTGAAAAAATACTGTTTTTTATGGTTTTAACATCAGCATACCACCAACACCTGTAGGAACTTGAGGTCATATCTACAGCATATCACTTGAGAAAGATTCACAGCTCATGGCACAATTTATGGAAAACAAGAAGGGTTAGTTCAGTCCCAGGGTGAGATGTTTGTTGGTACAGTAAGGTAATACCTTTGTACCCAAACAGCAGAAAAAGATGTTACCTAAAACAATAACAAGCTCCTAGCTTCAAAACAAGGATTCAGACTTTCAAACCACTAGATGAAAATTCAACTTAAGAACTATAGCAATCTGAATTTGTTACAGTTCTCATTTCATTACAGCTATTTGGAAATTAGTTAGAAATGCTTTGGTCTTAACAACATGTAGATTCTCTTTGTATAAAATTATTTAACACTGAATATTAATTGTACATAACGGATAAAATAAGACTGAAAATTCAAATACTATAGTAGCCTCTTTCGGACAATTAAAGGAGCATACCAAACACAAATGACATCCAACCGAAGGTCAAGAATGAGGGAAACAGCTTGGCTACACATGAAAACAGCTTCCCGTTTAATAGGTAACCTGATCATGTATAAACTGCTTCATAGGTTACAATATTTACAACAAACAACTTTTTGCACAGGGCTTTACCGAGACCACAAAAAAATTACTGATTTCAGGCATATTTTCTTACTGGAAAATCTGTTTTTTAAAGAGATAAGAGAATAAAAAGTACAGTGTTATACTTACTAACTTGAATATCACTGCTTTTTAAGATAGTAATTGAGAAAAAACAGCCTACCCATTACTGCGTATATCACTGCATTTGGACTGCATAGTCAGTTACCAGAGCTGACTTTATCTGACAGTCACTGGTGGATAAGAAGGGATGAATTTCTGTTACAATTATTCACGGATACTCACCATGTGTATGGCTATGAGAGCATTTAATAAATCTCTAACTAAGTCTGTTATTATGAGCTAAGCGTGAGCTGTTAATGGATTACAAATCCACCTGAGCCATTTCTTGTTGTGGTTACAAAGCCTTTACAGATGAGAAGATTAAACTTTAAGGCATCATTTAAGAATAATTGCAATGACAATCAAGCACAGGATGAAGCAGGAGATTGAACATATTTCCGCGATACAAGGGACTGCTAATCTCAGCCACAGGTGGTGTGGATGATTATTTCTTTGACAAATACTTGAACCATGTGCTGATGAGTTTGAAAGTGGTACATGACCTATTTTGGAGGGTCTGAATCTTTTCAGATGAAAAGGAAAAGGAGAGAGCTGCAAACAATGGAATCAGAACATCTGCAATATTTTTATTCAGGTGATAAAATAATAGATCCAAAATTAATGGTGCAAAATTATAAGCAAAGAAATGTACACTGCACCTACTGATAATTTAAATGACTTGAAAAAATATTATAATCAAGACAGAAAAGGATAAAAAAATACTACACTAGTAACAATACAGTGTGAATAGTATGTAAAAATAATCTAGTTTATAAAAAAGGAAGAGGAACATTCAAAAGGTATTTGTTAGCTGCTAAATGTCTCAATCTAAACAATGAAAAGGTCAGAAGAAAAACATTTAACAACTAAGTACATTATGATGAAATGTTGAAGGTATAGCTGGAGTCAAAAAATAAGCTACAGGTTCGTATCACTACAACTGCTACATATACTGTTTACACAATCAGCAACTACGTAATACATGGAACACTACAATTACAATCCAAAACTGGAAAAAAAGACAGGCTTGTTATTCATGTTTCCAATGACAGAAAGGTGCTACAAACTTTTACTTAACACCTACTGAAATACTGTTTTTTAATGAAAACACACAAAGTTATTGAGCGCTTCCGTCTCAATAAAAAGGAGACTTCATCAGAATACAATACTGAATAAAAATGAGCAGTTTAAATATCCTCTTTCTTACATCTCTACCAGTCACATATAAAAAAACAATTAACCTTAATAACAGATCATTAACTTTTTTTAAAAAAGCCTGGATAAGATAAATGCTACAAAAAACAACTATGTGTTAAAATATTGCAATGTATACCGTTATATATACAAAAAATTACCCACTTAACATGTACTTTACATAATTTTTATATTTTACTTGCTTTTTCATGTAAAATGGTTTGTTTGAAGTTTGAAAAGTTCCTACTTGGGATCTAGGAAATTATTAAACTTGACCCCGGTGGGGGGGGGAGCCTGATAAAATACATTAAAGAAAAAAGAAACAGAATGGCAGCTTAGGTTAGCTGCAATGTTTCCTCCAGGTTTAACCGATACATGAAAAAGAAAGTAAAATATAAAAAGACAGATGGTATTTAAACTGTTTATTTTTATTCAGTATTGTATTCTGATGAAGTCTCCTTTTTATTGAGACGAAAGCACTCAGTGTTTTCATTAAAGACAGCATTTTAGCAGCTGCGGTTGTGGTTTCTCAGACCTTTTTTATATTTTATTCAGTTTTCCTTGGTGCTTTTACTACACACCCCTTAAGAGTTGTTAAGCTCTAGTCTTGTGTTAGAGCATAACAGCGGTCAGTGATGATCACAAGAGAACAATGGCAGAAGCTATGCTAAAATAGCTTTAAAAACTGTCTGATACTTTGCTATGCCACTCTTTTAAACAGCAAAGCTAAGTGTCTAACAGCTATTAAAGATGTATGTTTCTCAGAAGGACACTGTTAACTGAGAGGCAGCAGTAAGCATTTTACAGCTATTAAAGCTGTAAAATACTTCACACTCCAACACTTCTTTCTTGTAAATGATAAAACTCCTTTCACTATGAATAATTTTGATTAGATCTTCTGCTTTCGCAACACGGAAGTCAAAATTCATTTCTCAACTTTGCTTTGCTCTGCAATTGAAATGAACTTCTTATCATAGGATCATAGGAGGTTACTAGGCTATTGGCTCTGAGGCCCTTATAAGCCTAGCCAAGAGTTTAGCCCATGTTTAGACAAATCAACACCCAATGCCCATGTCCAGCAGGGACATGGGTGGAATCCCAGGGGTATATATTCTGTTTTCCATCCAGTTATCTTCTACGTTGTGCTTAAAAAGGGGTAAAAATGTACTCTGCTTGATTTGGACAGGAAGTCTATTCCACAGATGAAGGAGTCTCTGGGACACAAATCTGTCCCAACAACAAGTCTTGTTGATGTCACAGACCAGGTTGAGGCCGTGCGTGCAGGTTACTTGAGTGGAACTTGACTTGCGGATATGCAGCAGTCCCATCAAGGTGGGGTCTCTGAATACCTTGCATGCCAGACAGAAGTCACCTCTGAAAAGTCTGTATGAAACCGAGTAGAGGGCTAGGGCTTTTAGCCAATCTTTGTATGGTAGATGTTTGGGGCCCTGGATTCTCCTGGTGAGGAACCTCTGTGGTCTCTCCAGCTGCTGCATGTGCTTTGCGAGGTACATC
>NC_056745.1:1210693558-1210858558 GCF_019279795.1 Protopterus annectens | reverse complement strand
ATTCCAGCAATCAAGTAAAATCGAAAGGGAGGTGTGAAATTGACTGATAATATGGCAATAAAAAGTAACAATACTGGTTTCTTCAAGACTAAAAGTTAATGTTTTCTGAAAGAATGTTTTTTTTTCACATCTAGGAGGGGAATAAAGATAGAAAAGAACAGATACCAATTAGTGTAAGTAGAAGTGCCGGCAATAACATGTACTTTGACTTAGGAATGGGGTCCATTCCCATCATGGTATTAGAAACCCAGAAGATTTGGAGAAATTAAAAAAAGTTATATTCATAAAGTAGCAGAAATTCCAAGCTGCATTTTGAAAAGGAATGGTTCAAGCTATTTCCTTTTTATAAGGCTAAATGCTACAGAGAGTTTTTAGTAGCTGATGAGGCACTGTGTCAATAGCCTTAGTTAGGTTTATCAAAGGCTTTAGCAAGGTTTATAAAGAGACTCCTATTAGATGAACTTGGTTCATATTCTTAAGGTGGTATCTCAGTATAAGGTTATATCTCTGACACAATCTGAAAATTTATAGTAAAAGTTTTGGACAACAGATCATTCTGTTCAGTACTAAAAACACCTAGGCTGTTCTTTTAGATGTATCTTGAATTTCTAACTAGTAGTTCACAATTCCAGGCAATATTTTACTTTACTTTCATCTGTTACAGTATTTCAGATAACATCACTGTTACAGGCAAATCCATAGTGATTTTAGTTCTGAAGTTATAACACCAAAGTGTATCTACGGTTTTATGTATTATGTGTTTTTTTTTCTTGTGAGAAAAATGAAAATGTGCATCAGCTCTAATGACATTTGCAGTCAATATGACATAAAGTTATAGTAATAAACCACAACACTGTTCTCAGACTCATTCATTTATAAAGAAGTGGTTTATTTGGAGGGAATGGAAAAAATATTTATTACAGGGAATACCGGTGACTCTGCATGATAAAGAATGAAATAACTAATTTTATAAGAAAATATATGTGACATGATTTAGGGCAGAAATATGAGCTAATGACAAGAAACAAACATGCAGAATAGTAAGTGCCATAACAGCATACTTTACAAAATGATTTTGCATGCTGTGAATAAATAACTAAAGCACAAACCCCTTATAATAATCACAGCCACAAAATGGCAGACAATGTGCAGAAACCATCTTTAATGTTATGATCAACTGATCATCTCATATTACGAGAGAGAAACCTTACTGTTAAAAATGGCAGTTGAAAAGAAAATAAGTTTTCACCACTCCTTAACGTGATATACACCAAAATGTATGTGCTGTCGTGTAGCTTATTAGTACTGGATAAGATCATATCAAAAACATTCCTGGAAATTGAAGAAATCATTTCAGCTCAAGGCCAAAAGTTGCCGCAGAATGATTCAGATTCAATAACTTTAGTTTAGAAATTTGACATATTTTGGTATAATGGCAAAATTGTGCTGACCAACAGAAGATGGTCATTCTAGCAATACATTTTCTGAAGTATTTCAGCTTGGATTTCTGGGTTGTGTGCATTATAAAAGCATTTACAGAAGGTTACAGTTAAAAAGTGAATACTGATAAACCACTTAGTACTGTAGTGTTAATGGAAACAGATGCAAAGAATACAACAAGATACTGCCAACTGTAAGTTAATGTAGACTGAGCACCCTAAAATACAAGTATGTTTGGATGTGGCAAGACATCACATAATGCTTGCAAATGTTGGTTTAAAGGAAGAAGACAGCAGAAAATGCAATAAGAAGATCCATAACAAAGATGTGTGCAGATGTACTAGGATAAAGAATATAAGTGATAAATATAGGCCACGGAAAAGAAACTAAAGCTAGGTAAAGTACATAAGATAGGAGACGGAAGACAGACACAGTGATAAATGACTTGAGACAGTGAATTCTGAGCTAATATGTCTGAAATGACTGCAAAATTATATGAGTCACCCACTGTGTAGAAGGGGTATTGTTAAGAATGGAACTAAACAGAAGGACAGCACTGTCCACAATCTCCGTTTCTGACAACAGGAAAATATTCTCTCAAAATGCCACTAAAAGAAATTGCTTAGTAACTCTAGATGTAAATAGATGTCAGTGTAGCCCCTGAAGCTACATTAACTCTGCCAGTGACTCATAATGGTAAAACACAAATACCCGATTTGTATGTGCTGAAGCAGGCAACATCAGACTTGTCTGACAAACAATCAATGTATAATATGCACTGTCACAAAAATGACAGTAATAAGACCATAAATTAAAAGGATTCAAAGCTGCAGGAAGATGCAAAACATGTTTTTACCAAAGAAATAGGAATACCGATGGGCACAAAGCCAAAGACTATGCTAGAACAAAATACTAACTCAGGTTTCATAATGCTCTTACACTGCCATATACCCTTAGGCTCATGCCAGAGATAAAATGCAAAGTCTGAAAGTCTGAGAACATTATCGAAAGTGGAATGTAGAAGGCCACACCCATCCTGCCAATAATAAAGGGAAAAACAGTAGATTTACACATTTGTGGAGATTATAAAGCTATCATAAATTCAGAGCTCATACTGTATCAGTATCTTGAACCATGTGCAAAGGACATGTTTGTGTACACTAACAGAGGAAAAGCATTTCACAAAGATTAACTTAGCAGAAGCTTATTTACAAATGGAAACCAAACATCCTTCCAAACAGATTTTGACCATTAATAAATAGAAAGGACTGTTCAAGTGCAGCCACCAGGCTTTCAAAATGGCATCTGTTGCAGCTATTTAGCAGAAAGACTTGGACTGTATTCTTCAGGGAATACCTAGTCCACAGAAGCAGTAGATTCTACTTAGGGCTTTTTTGGGCAGAACAGTGGCACAGCGGTTACATAGGCTGAGGAGGGGAAGCACATACCTGAGCTGTGGCATCAGCATACCGTTTGCATTTGTTCTGCCCAAGTCTGGTAGAAGCAGACTAGCAAATTTTAAGAAAATTTTAGCTGACAGAGTAATTTGTTGATTGTGATTTCTACATGTCTGTGGAATGACAGTATAAGTTTAGGTTGTATTCCACAATAGTTTGTATGTTTGGATTGGCTCTGGCTGGCCTGGTAAGGACAATTAAACTGAAAATTTAGCAAGAACCTGCACTGAATACTTACTGACCAAAATGCAGTCACTGTTGGGAATGCCCACAATGTTACAGTGATAGAATTACGCCAGCTCCTCAGAAGCATTCATGAACAATGCATCGCTAACTGCTTCTGATGCACGCGTCAGAGGGCTACAGACTATCTAAATGGACAGCAGGACCTTTACAAAGACTGGTGTGCTGTTAACTGACAAGGTTTGTAGAAATGATTTGCCTGAGCAGATTTGTAGTGATGTAGTTTGCAGCCAGCATCTGTGAAATTAAAAACTTTTGTAAAGCAAATTGACATCAGACATTTCACATCCATCATCCATTTACAAAAGAGTGAGCAGAAATATAAGTACAAATATTTATGAGACAAACTAAAGCCAAGAATCCTGATCATAAGCTAGTACAGTACAAAACAGAAGACTTCCTTTTTGCATACTGAAATACAGCACTTGCAGTCAGTAATATGTCAGCAGCAATGGTGACCACCCTTAAAGTCAAATGGAAGGAGACAAAGAAAATAGGCAATTAAAACATGAATCATAGACAAAATATCAATTTCACTTCAATGTAGTATGTTCTATCATGTGACTAAAGAACTAGGAAATGGCATCCAGGACAAATTGTGTCACAATCTAGGCCACTAATGTATAAACACAGTGTGGGATATAACACGGAGAAAACAAGCAAGTCAAACATATAGCATTTGTGCAATTAAAGTCCAGCATTCAGGACAAGATGAGTGAGTTTTTATGACAGAACAATTGAAGAGATATACAGAGACATATATACAGTCAAATGGATGGCCACAGACATTCACAAGAAGGCTGAATATCCACTGGCTTAATAAAAGAAAGAAGGATAACCAAAACTTTACCCAACCACAATGAATGACTTCTTGCACATTCTAATAAGGATGGTAGGCTCATGCATTATATTAATAATGGATGAAGAACTATTTTGTTTCACAAGACTTTATACAGCAAGAATGCCCTAAAACCTCACATAAAAGACAGCAGTACATAGGCATAGTCACACACTGTGCTGATACCAGAACCCAAATGGATCCCCAAAAATACTTATCAGAGCACCTAAGAAGGACCTCATAGACAGTCAGCTTCCAAGTGTGAGGGAGTAGTAACTTGCACTAAAAATAAAAGTTGTGATGGCAAAAAAGTAAAATATTAGGGATGGCATGCTTTGGTGTAGTACAAAAGTTCAGTTTGCCAATAAAGTGAATAAACATTATCTGAGACAGCTAATATCATATATAATCTATGAACCTATGACTGCACTGCATTTGATTCCTAACATTATGTTCTGAATTTTGCTATGTCCTCATTCTGTATATGATTTGGAAGACTGTTATACATTTTCTAGTCACCCTGCTAGTCAGGGGTCCAGGGAAGTAAATATTGTGGGAAGAAATATCCAGGGAATTGTTACGGCTAGGCTTGTTTAGGCCCTAGGGCCAATAGCCTATTACTAACCTATGAACCTATAATTCCATGGCTGTGTGAGATTCTAAGTTAGAGTGCTACTAAACAATTACATATTTATATTACAATGGAAGGTGACACAATGGCACAGCAGATTAAGTAAGAGGTTCCCTGGTTCGATTCTCGGCTGGGGTGCATTCTGTGCAGAGTCTACATATCCTCCTTGTGTTCGCTTGGATTTTTTCCGGGTGCTCCAGTTTCTGCCCACATTCCAAAGACTTCCAGTAGGTGAACTGGACACTAAACTGGCCACAGGTGAAAGTGTCATTCAAGTGTGTGGTGGATGTAATGTTTCTCTTTTACTATGATTAAATGTCAGTCTTTAAATGTTTTCCATAAATGCCTGCCAAGCTTAGAACTAAAATGGGACGACGAGTAGCACATTGATAATATTGTACATGCAACTATGTGTATGCAAGTCTGGCTAGGTATGCACTTTGTATCCACGGTGTAGTAAAACAGCATTTACCTCTCATTCTGGCTTCTAATTTTTTTATATTTATTTTATACTATAATGGTCATTTGGCTCAAGTGTAACACAGGGTCTCATTTTCCCCATAAAGCATGTGATATTTTTTACAACAGTATTTCCTTTAGTACATGCCTACAATTGTTTTGTTCTTCTTTCGGCTTTTCCCGGTTAGGGGTCGCCACAGCGGAAATCCGGTCCGCTAATGATTGTCAGTAGATTTTTTACAGGTGCTGAGGTGCCAGCTCGACGCCCAACCTTCAGCGAAGGCACACCCATTCTACGCATGTCTTTCGAACGCCATTCGACCGCGGGGAGGACATGCAGACTCCACACAGAAGGCGCTCCAGTACATGCCTACAATACCTACTTTAAATAAGGAATCAGCCTAATTCTTGGAAGGCCCCACCCACCCATCGTTACCATCCCTAAAATCTAGCTACGCTAAAACCGTGAACTTTTTCACCCCTTTCAAACTTCTGCCCTGTCAAGTAAAATGGATCAGAATCTGCAACTGCTAACTAAACGAAACAGCATCAACACGGAAATGATTCACTTTAAGAGAAGTAATATGGCTTCACAAAATGACACAGTACCATTACAGTTCCCCCTACCCTGTCAATTAGTTGCACTAACACTTGACACAAAAAACAAATGTCATTATGCCACTGATATTGTCAAGCCCAAAAATGTATGTACTTTGGCAGAGTTCAAGGACCACCACCACCACTAAAACAGTTAAATTCCACAGTTACACAACCAAGCAGAAAGAACAAAACACCACAGAATGGAATTGAAACACTGCTCTAGACACAGAGCCAGTATTCTAATGTTGGATACAAAACATTCAGAATGAACATGCAGTTTAATAAAGAAAAATCTCTAAAAACATCTCTGATACCTCACCTCTTAATCCATAATCTTCACCCAACATCAACCATACTACAAACAAACAAAAACAATGTAAAAAAAAAATCTTGAAATACCTGGCTTCACTGTTGGTATACAGTGTTGCTAATCCCACAATAATACTGGTTCTAATAAAAGACTATCCAGTTTATTTGTTTTACTAATTTACTAATTAGTTAACTAAACAAGCACAGTAAACACAACAGTCAACCTAGGAGCAGTGTCTAGCTATGGGACTTGCTTAGAGTCAGACAGTAGTCAAAATTAAGTCTGAGAGACTCAAACCCTGGATTGCAGAAAGCAGGTCAACAACAGGTCACAGTCTTAATCCTCTGTCCAAAGTGCCAGACAAGGATAAATGAGAGGATCCCTCAAACATCATCTATGGGTACACACAAAGTACAGTTGTGTACACTTACCATAAATGTAGATGTCCGAGTGTATTCACTGTTGCAGTCATTACATTTGGGTAATCTGCTTGCAGGATGCCCTCAGTCAGCCTGATTAACAAAGTCTTGGATCCTGCGTCAGTTGCTGTCCCTTCTTCCATGGCGTCAGGTCGTCAGGGGTATAAAACATGCAGCCGATGCCATTACATCAGTTTTTCTTGTCCCAGATGTCAGGTGCCCCCCTAATGGGGAGCAAATAAACATAAAAAACACAAAAGTATACCTCCAACAAAAAGCAAATACACCAAAAGGCTTTTAAGCATAGCAAAGGAAAGTAGAGGTATAGCCAGAAGACGTTAGGGGGCTGAAGGGAGAGTAACCAGGGCTGCAACAGTGAATACACTTGAACATCTACATTTATGGTAAGTGTACACAACTGTACTATGCTCTTCATGTTTCACTGTTGCAGTCATTACATTTGGGTAGATTCCCAAAGCTATGGTTGCGAAGAGGAGTTTATATAGCATTAGGGCCAGCTATAAGGCCTTGCAAGACAGCAGTGGCAAAGCCAGCTCTGGATTTAGAGAAAATTGGCAAATGATAATGCTTGGTGAAAGTATGTACAGAACTCCAGGTAGTAGCTTCTAGGATGTCCCTGGTAGGAACACCTCTGAGAAAGGCTGCAGAAGTAGATGCAGCCCTGGTGGAGTGAGATCTGATCCCCTCGGGGATAGTTTTTCCATGGTGCTTATAGCAGAAATGAAAGCAATGGCTTATCCATTTAGAAATGGTTTGTTTTGAAATAGCCTTCCCCTCTGCCCCTGCAGCAAATGCTACCAACAGTTGTTCAGATTTTCTTTGAGGTTTAGTCCTGTCCAAGTAGAATCTAAGTTGTCTGTGCACATCCAAGGAATGTAGAATTCTTTCCCTTTATTCTGTGGATTGGGAAAGAAGGTTGGCAAATGAATGGACTGATTAAGAGCTGCAGTTGATACCACCCTGGGCATGAAGGATGGATTGGTCCTGAGTGACACCATGTCCACATGAAAGACGATGAAAGGCTCCACCGCCGTAAGTCCTGTAATTCAGATATCCTTCTAGCTGAAGTGATTGCTACAAGGAAAGCTGTTTTCCAAGAAAGAAATTTTAAGTCTGCAGTAGCAGCTGGCTCGAAAGGAGGTAGAGTGAGTTTCTCCAATACAAAGTTAAGGTCCCAGGCAGGGATTGAAGCTCTCCTGGGTGGTCTCAAATTTTTGGCCCCTCTGAAGTACTGCTTGAGCAGAGGATGAGAGAAGAGGGGAGGTTCTGTGTTATAATGCGCTGAAATGGCTGAGGCGTGGATTTTAATGGAGGAAAAAGACAAGCCCTTGTGAAGCATCTCAGTTAAGTATTTCAAAATCTGAGGTAAATTGGGTGCTGCTGTGCTCAACCCTTGAGATTGGTTCCAGGCACAGAATCTTTTCCATTTTTCAGCATAAGATTTTCTAGTACTAGGCCTCCTTGCTTCTAAGATGACATCCATCACAGGTTTGCTGAGGGATGATAAGGGCGAGTTTAAGTAATTAGCCAGGCTGCAAGGTTCAATGTTGGAAGCTGAGGGTGCAGAATCTGGTTCTCCTGCTGAGACAGCAGGGAAGAGGTCTGAGGCAGGTGCCATGGAGATAACTGCGATACACTGCGCAGGAGGGGGTACCAGTGTTGGCGGCCAGTCTGGAGCAATCAAAATCATCCTTGGTTTGTCCTGTTTGACTTTTAGTAGAACTTTGGAGATCAGAGGCAGCGGGGGGAAGACATACACTGATAGATTTTTCCAGCTGAAGGACAGAGCATCCACTTTCCAGACTTGTTTGTGGGAAGTCCTTGTACAAAACTTGTCCAATTGGTAATTCTGGGGAGAGGCAAATAGGTCTATGTCTGGGCTCCCCCATTCGCTTGTCAACATGTTGAAAATCCTTGGTTATACAGTTTCTACTCATGTGGGTCCATGAGGTTTCTGCTTAGTCAGTCTGCCAGTGTATTTAATTTTCCTGGCAGGAATTGAGCTTGAAGGTGCACTTGGTAGCTCAAGGCTGTGTTCCACAATGCCATGGCTAGTCTGCAGAGGGGATAGGAATGTGTACCCCCCTGCTTGTTTATGTACCACATAACCATGGTGCTGTCCGTCTTTATCATTAGTTGTCCTGGAAGAATGTAGTCCTTGAAGGCTGTCAGAGCATTCTGCACAGCTAGCATTTCTTTTTGATTGATATGTAGGTGCATTTGACTTGGGTTCCATTTGCCCTGAATGCACTTCCTGCCAGGTGAGCCCCCCCCATGCATAGTCTGATGCATCTGTTGTTAGCATTTGGGCGGCAGGGGTTAATGTGAATGGTAGTCCCTTGTTTTGGTGGCAGGCCTCTGCCCACCAGAGGCACTCTAGGCGTAGGCAAGGTATGATAGGAATCATTGTTTCTAGGCTGTGAGAATGTTGACTCCATAGGCTTTTTAGATACCACTGTAGTTTCCTCATATGCAGTCTTGCACATGGAATTAGAAGAATGCAGGAGGCCATGAACCCCAAGGCTTGCAGTATTTGTCTTGCAGATAGCAGGGTTTTTGTGGCCACTTGTTTGAAATAGGTTATCACATGAATTTGCTTTTCTGGCATGAGGTAAGCCACCTGGGAAGTTGTATTCAAGCTTGCTCCCAGGAATGTAATTTGTTGACAGGGTACCAGTTGTGATTTCTTTTTGTTTATGGTGTGTCCCAGACAAGTTAGAACCCTTTTTACAAATGCCAGGTGATTCAAAAGTATGCCCTGGCTTTCTGCCTGAATTAGACAATCGTCCAGGTATGGGTATATTTGAATACTTCTTTGCCTGCAAAATGCAATAACTGGAGCCAAGCACTTTGTGAATACCCTGGGTGCAGCAAACCAGCCAAAGGGCAGTGCAGAGAACTGATAAGGTGTGTAGCCTGCTTTGAAGCGTAAGTATCTTCTGCAAGATTCCCTGATTGGGATGTGCAGGTATGCTTCTTTTAAACCTAGTGTTGCCAACCAGGCGTCTTTGCCTAGCATAGGAAGTAATTGGTGAAGAGTCAGCATCTTGAATTTTGGAATCTCCAGAAAGGTGTTTAGAGTAGACAGGTCCAGGACTGGACGCCATGATTTGTCTTTTCTTTGTACCAGGAAAAGTCTGGAGTAGAAACCTTGCCCCTTTTCCTCTTCTGGTACCAGTTGAATAGCCCCCATGCTTAAGAGAGAAAGTACTTGTTTTTGAGCCTCTACTCACTGATTTGGGGGCAGGTCCAGCTATCCATTTGGTGTTGGCAATGTGTGGAAATGAAATCTGTATCCCTGGGATACTATACTTAAAACCCATTTATCCTGGGTTATGAGTTCCCAGTTCTTTGCACGAAGAGCAATCATTCCCCCCAAAGGGGCCGTCAGAAGATAAGTGTTTGGAAATTTTAAAAGGAAGTTACTGAGACTGTTTACCATAGGGGGTGTCTTGTTATTCCCAGATTTGGAAGTGGAGGCCCCCCACTGCTTAGTTCTGAGAGTCCCCTGGGACTGAAACCTGGGGTTTTTGCTGTGTCTGAGTTTGGCTTGAGAAGACCTGGAAGGGACTGGAAAGGACCAATTCTTAGTAGGCCAGTGCCTACTAAATCTAGGAGGTTGCACTTGTAAAAAATCTTTAACGGTTTGCATAGAGTTAGCTTTATCTTCCATCCTTTTAGGAACTTCTTCAGCCTTGTTGCCAAACAGGCGGTCCTGATTTAAAGGAGCATCCAACAATTTAGCTTTAACATGATCAGGCAAAGATTGCTCCTTAAGCCAAGCATGCCTTCTAAGCACAGACCCAGTAACAGCAGCCCTGCAAGAGGCCTCTAAAGAATCAAAACCACATTGCAAAGTATGTTTTCCAACTTGTTCAGCAGAATGCATTAAGTCCTGTAAATCTTTATTTTCCACACAGTCAGGAATCAACATCATTTTCTGTTTAAGCAGTCCAATGACATGTTGCTGATATTTTAACATATGAAATTGGCAGTTTAAAGCTCTGATTGCCAAGTTTGCTGAAGTATAAACCTTTTTACCCCATCTATCCAGCGCCCTGGAGTCTCTATCAGAAGGGGTAGGATTTTTAGCAGTAGAAGCCTTAATGCCCTTGGGCCCCTGAGAAATAGTCTCTGGATCTGCAATAGGATTTTTGAAAAGGAACTTGTGGGGCTCAGGAACCCTGTGGTATCTGTCTGGTTTACTAGGAGCAGGAGGCAGGGAATCAGGGGCCAAACTGGATTCCGTGAAAACATCATCAACAATGTCTAGTACAGGAGGAATAGCCAAAGGCCTATGCTGAGGGAGAAGAAGGAAATCCCTAAGCCTCTTTTTAGAATCAGAAAATTCCTGGCTTTGCCAGTGAAAATGCTCCCTTAAAGTATGTAAGGTTTCCCCAAAGGAAAAATCCTCAGGAGGGGAAGCAGAGGGAATAGAATCCTCTGCATCAGAATCCTCGTAAGTAGGTAAGAACAAATCCAGGTCATCAGAAGAGTCAGACGAAACAGAATTCTGATCAGAAAATTCATAGTCAAGCTCAGCCCTAAGCCTCTTACAGGGGAGGCAGGTTGACTACCCCTGATTAGAGTTATTAGATCTTCAGCCATTTTTATCATTTGTTTTTTAGGCATAGGGACCTGAGCATGTGGCCTGGGCATCAGTTTTTTAGACGTGGATTGAGATTTAGGCCTTAGTAATGAAGGAGGCATTGATTTAATATGCAAGTCCGTACGCCTGAATACACCCTCAGAAGCCGGTGCCTGCACAGCGGCTCTGGACTCATCCAAGGTAGAGACATCCGCAGGTTCCATAGTTGAAGTATCTCGCGGCATAATGGACTCCGGATGGGTCTCAATAGAGGCCTGCGAATCAGAAGTAGCATGTATCAGGGGCTGGGAAAGTGCCTCACTGAGTACCAGAGAACTGGCGACTGGCTTAGGAGAAGCATCGTCGGCAGTTTTGGACCTCGGCGGCCTGTCTCTGTCTTTATCTTTGCGTTTTTTTCGGAATCCCAGTAGTCGGATGGCTAACCGATGACATTTCTGGATAATTAAACCGAGAACTGAAATATTTAGAGTCAAAAATATACCGACGACAGATAGTGCGCTGATTAAATAAAGTACAAAACTGACAGCAAGGTACATCGTGGTTAGGGCCTAGGCAAGGAATACAGTACGAATGAAAATCTTTATGAGGTATTTGCTTTCCACAAGTAATGCAGTTATTAACTTTTACTAGACTGCGGTGGTGGGAGGGAGGTTGGCATAATGTTAAGGTATTTACCTTTCAGACACAAGGTACAGGGTTTGATTCTCACTAGGATTAATTGGCTAGGCTTAAAATGGCCCACAGGTGCAGTTGGCCTATGAACCTATGAACCTATGGTGCTGCGGTAGCGTTGTCGCCTCACAGTTAGACGTTGCGAGTTCGATTCTCAGTTAGAGCGTCTTCTGTGTGGCGACATGTGTGAATGGGCGTTCCTTCATTGAAGGTTGTGCGTTAGGCCCGGCAAGCCAGCACGTAAAACTCTACTGCCAATCATTAGTGGACCGGAGTTCCGCTGTGGCGACCCCTAACCGGGAAAAGCCGAAAGACACAAACAAACTGACATCGGTAAGGAGCAAGAAAAAGTTTCCCCAACAGGGTACTTAGCTTTAAGTTGAAGACTTTGGTTCTGAAACTCGAAAACGAAAATTTCAGGAGTCGGCCGACTGGTACTTGCGAACTGCTTCTGTTTCGGGCACTGCACGGCAAGAAAGACTGATGTAATGGCATCGGCTGCATGTTTTATACCCCTGACTACCTGACGTCATGGAAGAAGGGACAGCACCTGACGCATGACCCAAGACTTTGTTAATCAGGCCGACTGAGGGCAACCTGCAAGCAGATTACCCAAATGTAATGACTGCAACAGTGAAACACGAAGAACATCAGAGAGTTAAAGATGTGGTTACTGTGGGCCTTGCAAAGTTCTTTGATTTAGTGTCTCATATTTCTGTGTAAGGAGCTACAGCCTCAGAACATGATGACAATGCCTTTTGTGCATTTAACAAGCTACCTGTTGCAATCAAACTTCCTAAATTCAAATTTGCATTTATGACTGCCTTTGCCAATAACTATGTGGTGCAGCACAGCTCAGTAACTGCTGTTTACATGCTTAATCCACACTCCCACTATAGACAAAGCTAATGGTTTAGCTCAGGGTAGTCCCTTGACTTCAAAAATACTCTTTTCGCTTTCTAGATAATACTGCATCACTGCTGACTGCAAATGCATGATGAGAACCAAAGAAACACTTTTAATACTCTGTTCGTGTTGCAAACAATACAGTTCTCTTTACATATGTATGTATTTCTATATTCACTCATTCATTTATACATTTGTTAACATGATAGCTGTGCAGGTCCAAACTCCCTTTTCAGACACAATCCAGGCCAGAAGGCAAAAGTAAAATGGCATGTTACAGTATGTTACAGTATGCAGTGATACAAGGGGAGAAAACAGCAAAAAGGAAATAGGAAACAATATTTATCAGAAACTGTAATTGTACATGTAGTAAGGTTACAGTAGTAAATCAACTAATCAGCTATATACACCAATAAAATATACAATATTTAAATAAAAATGAGCGACCACATTTTATCAGTAGTAGAGGCACATCCATATATCAATCTTCTTCATCATAGTGATAATACTAAATAAAGAAAAGGGTTAAATAATTAAGGAATAAAAGTACTGTACTTCGAAAATGTAATGGAATCTGTAAGGAAAGTACTTATCTGTGGTTGTCAAAGCAGTTACTCAACATAATGTTCTTGATGTGATTTTTGTCCTGAGGAATTTTCTTCCTATATTCTGGGCCTGTTTTGGAGTATGACCTCTTGACAGTTGCTATAGTGAATGGAGGGTTCATGTGGATGTAACCGTCAAGGGTTTCTGAGGGAGAAGGATGTGGTTCTGAATTGGAGGAAATTATTTCAAGTGGTAGACAAAACCTTTCATTCAGTACTTTAAAGGTCACTGAATTAAGTAGGAAAGGAGGTTATACTATCAACTGAGAGCCAAATCCATTTTCCAGTGTAATACAGTGTTGTTCTTGAGAGGGGCTTGGGTGAGTGAATTGCAAAATTTTATTTTCTGTTCTTTGCAAAAGCTGTGTGCCTTGGGGAGGAATTATGATTATGAGAGGGAGGGAGTATGTCAGTCTACAGAGTAAAACACTGATCACAATTGATTCCTTAGTGAGTAAGTGGGAAATTTTACTTTCCTTTTTACACAACAGGTAGATTTGCAGTCAAACAGTTTGCCCAAAATAATGCCTAGATATTTTTGGTGTGTAAGGAAAGGTAGGGCATGATGGAAAAGGGTCGCAGATGTGAACAGATTAAGCAGTGGTGAGCCTTCTTTTTGTCCCAAACAGCATTCATGTACACTTGTTTACATTTAAGGTTAGATTATTAGTGCACACCCAGTTCCAAAGCAACCTGAAGTCATTTTCTAATGTGCTGGTGATTCCAAGTTGAGATGCTGATGTTCTAATAATAACAATGTCATCAATATGTAGGATGTCATTTATTTATTTATTTATTGACTGACATTTGACTCCTGGGAAAGTCCGCCTGGGTAGGAGTCCAATTTCAGCATAGACCCAAGGAGGAAAAGCTCCACAAATTTAAGTCTGGAATGTCTAATGGTCATTACCCGCGGTAGTGGTGCTGCGGTAGCGTTGTCACCACACAGCAAGACGTTGTCCCGTTCGATTCTCAGCTAGAGCATCGTCTGTGTGGAGGCATGCGTGAATGGGCGTGCCTTCGTTGAAGGTTGTGCATCAGGGCTGGTAACTCGGCATGTAAAAATCCACTACCAAACATTAGCGGACCAGAGTTCCGCTGTGGCGACCCCTAACCAGGATAAGCCGAAAGACACAACAACAACAAAAATGTCTCATGGTCATTAATGCATAATGACAGCATTAGTAGCCCAACACTGACCTCTGGGGCACTCCCATGGAGCTATGTAAAGAGTTGGTGGTTATAGTATCAGTATCTTAAAGTTCTGCCTTGTAAGTAGCTTTGGAAACAGGTACACACTTCATCCAGTAAGTCCACATCTTGAACTTTTGTAGAAGTATGTTGTGGCCAACACATACAGAAATTCTGCTGAGATCTATGAACACAGGTCTTGTAAGCTTCCCAACATCAAAGCCACTAAAGATGCTATTAGGAGGAGGACAACTGGTCAGGGTCACTGTATTTAAGTCTGAAGCTATTTTGCTTATCAGAGAGGCTTACTGAGACAGGAAACATGGGGTCTGAATGGAGAGATAATAAAATCAGCAAGCAAAGGAGAGTAGCTGCTGGAATTGAATTTATCCTTAAGTCTCGGTGAGTACCCTCACAAGGTGGAACACGTTTTTAGAAAATCTCTCCAAGATGACATTGATATACAGACTGCATTTTGCATAGCATATATCATGTAGGCTAAAAAATTAAAAAGACAACGGGGTGCACAAGTTCCAGGATAAAAAAGTACCCAATCCTGGTATGTGTAATGGTGCCAGGACTGGAAAAAAAATGAAGCGTAGAAACCCCAAGACACGAGAAAACTCCTATAATGGGGTTAGGCCAGGCTAAGGAGGAGGGTGGCTTACATGATTTAGGGGGAAGTAGTAGTCCACAAAACACTGACAGACTAAAAAAGAGCCATAATGATGAAAAAGTAGACTACTAAGGATAAGACAGAGTTTCTGTATTGTTACTAATTTACAAGAAGCTCAGAATTTCCAGACGGAAGACATTCAAAAAGATTACGAGAGAAATTATAGGAAAGAAAAATACTTGCACAAGAAAATACTGTCAAAAGCTTCAAATGCAAATTTGTGTTCATTAATATAACAGATCCATAAAAAACATTATATAGACCAAGAAACCTTAGGTTGTTTGTAAAAAGACGTGACTGAAGTGTGAAAATGTAAAGAACAAAACCTTGAGATTTTTGAAAAGTATAACAAAGTACTGACATGGCAGAGAAAGAGAGAGCTGATAGGGTTCAATATTTATGCAAAGGAGAAAGCCAAACTAATCAACACCAAAAAAGTGGCTCCAAAGATAATTGAAGAGAAATAACAGAAAAAGGTACCCAGATATGGAAAATGTCACAATGCGAAAAGTAAGATCACAAAGTGGGAACGTAGAACAGAAGATTAGTAAAGCAGAAGTTAAACAAATAGAAGCTGAGGTTATGGTATACCTGTGAAGTGAAGGATTTTAGTGTAGAAAATCTGTGAAGTGAGGGATTTTAGTGTAGAAAATCTAACACGGGTTATGTCACAGCATGATGGAAAAATGTGGGCCCACAGTAAGGAGAAACAGGTGGTGCAGGAGACGTTTGAAGACGAAACATGGAAATGGGAAAGAAAGAGATATTTAATAGGGTGCAATATTTAGACAAAGGATAAACCAAAACTAATCAATACAAAAAAGTAGCACCAAAGATGAAGAGAAATGTAGACAAAGCATCCAGTAGAATGACTGGTGTTAGAGCCATGGCCTTAAGCTTAATGCCAAAAAATGCATTGTTATTCCCTTTGGTAAAAACTCAGTTCCCACTAATTACCACATCGATGGGAGGTCACTGAACACTCAAAGTTCTATAAGAGATCTGGGCACCCAGGTTGACAGCAACCTCTTCTTCGACCACCACCTAGCCACTGTAGTCAGAAATTCCTTCTACATGGCACATCTCATAACCAAGGGTTTTGCATTCAGGAAGAAAGGTGTCATCATTTCTCTCTACTCATCCCTCATTAGACCAATCATTGAGTATAATGCCCCATTTGGCATGTACTTCGCTAAACACCTGCAACAGCTGGAGAGGCCACAGAAGCACCTCACAAAGAGGATCCTAGGTCTTAAACACATGTCCTACATGGACAGACTCAAGAAACTTCAGCTATTCTCCATCTCTTATCGCCTACTTAAAGGCGATCGCTGCTTGACTTACAAAGCTATGTCTGACACAGCCCTGCTAGAAATGATACACCTAAAGAAATCCCAATCCCTCCACACCACGCGCTCCAGAGACCTTAATCTCTCTACCTCAATTGGCAGAACATGCTGGAGGGACAGGTTCATCACCCAGAACCTGCCCATGCTCTGGAACAGTCTTCCCATACATGTCAAGCAGAGCACCTCGAGGAATCGCGATGAGTGGATGGGGTAACAGAAAGTTCACCCTGGGGATCACTCCAGTGGCGCTACTGGACAGAGGCACTGGGAGCTAACATCGGGTGGCATGATGCCAGGGCACATTTATGGGCTAGGCTTGTGAAGACTCCAGCGCCATTAGCCTAGTAAACACCTATGAACCTATGATATGGAACATTTTTCAACACAAAAAATAAGAAAACAAAAGAGAAAGTAGAAAAGAGGATTAGTAATACAGAGGTTAAAGAAATGGAAACAGAAGTTATGGATTACTTGCAAAGTGAAGGATTTAGTATAGAAATTTCAATTTTGGTAACATCACAGCATAATAGAACAATGACTCCCCAAATTAAGGAGAAATAGGTGTTATGCTTCTGATCACATGCCACATGAAGATACTCTGGAGCCTACAGTAGGAAACTAGTATAAAAGTTCAAGACCACAGACGAAGAATCCACTTAAAACACCAGTTTATTGTACCTCTAGCGCTTCAGCAAACGCCTTCAAGGAGTATACAACATCACATAACTTACACAGTTTATATACCCTAATACATCTAACAATTAAACAATTAGCCTAAACCAATTAATCAATAAACATTAAAAAATACTTAATACTGCTTTCTCATCAGATAAGAAGCCTCCAGTTACATTCGACATTCAGACCCTGAGGAAATAAAGTGTCATATTTCAAAATGAAAATACTTTCTTTATATAACAACTTCTTTTTATACAAATCATCAGTGTTTAATTGTTAGATGTATTAGGGCATATAAACTGTGTAAGTTATGTGATGTTTTATACTCCTTGAAGGCAGTTGCCGAAGCGCTAGAGGTACAATAAATTGGTGTTTTAAGTGGATTCTTCGTCTGTGGTCTTCAGTTTTATCTTTCTTTATGGTTCGTGCAGTATAAAAGTTCAGCTGGAGTTGCACAGCAAGAGAAGGAGCATGAAACAGTAGCAACTCTGACGCAATCAATGCTACAGAGTGATAGGCCAATAAGTTCCTATATGAAAGAGCAACAGAGGATGCAGCTGAAGAGAATATATCATGGGAAGATGTTCTGGAACTCTCTGTTCAATGCCTGCAGGAAACGCAGGAAGCGCTTTCCGTTTAGAAGAAAAATTATTTAAGAGAAGAGTTGCTTGATTTAACAGAGATGGATAGACATATTAAGATCGATGAAAGAAACAGATTAAAGAAAATCAATAAGACCTAAAATGTTAGAAGTCTGATAAAAAAATACACAAAGCACTCAAAAGTATTAACAGAAATTCAAGTGATACAACAGAAGTAAACAGCATATATTACTGTATAGCTAAATTAATAACAGATAAAGTCTTACCACAAAAACACAGGGTAATAAGGGAAAGGAAAGGACGCAATCAAATACCATAATGGGAGTATCAAATAGAGAAAAATATAAAACAACTAAGAAGTGTCACTGTTAGAAGAGTACAGAAGAGGGACCAGATCAACAAAAATACTTATAAAGCTAGATATGCGAAAAGCAACACACAGTATCATTACAGACCAGGATCTATTGCACATTACTGTAAATAATAAAATAAAGATATCAGCACAAGCAGAAAACACTTAGAAAATATACCGATAACTATAAAGGAAAAGGAAAAATAAGCAATTCATTGATGACCCAAAAAAGATTTATAGAGAATTGGGAAACAAAGTAAAAGGAATAAAAACAGCACTAAAAGGAAGACAAAGACACATTTTGGAGAAATATCTACCCTGTGGTACATCACAAACAGCAAGAAGTTTAAATGTACAGGATATGAAATGGGATTAAGTAATGGCCAGAGAAACTAAAACAAAATTAAGAAAAGCTCCTAAGTGAAAAACTCCTGGCCCAGATGCAGTACCTAACTTCTGACGAAAAGTATTAACATCTTTACACAAAGATTTAGGCCTAAGTAAGAAATATTTACATGTGCATCCCAAACAGACACTAACCTGGTTAACAACTCGAAAAACGATATTCCTCCTTAAGAGTAAACCTGCAAGCCATCCTAAAATCTACAGGCCAATAACTTGCCTTCCTACAATGTATAAACTATATCCTGGAATTGATCCTGACAGTTTTTAATCATTTAGAAGAAAACTCAATCGTGGCAATAGAACAAAAGAGTAACAAAAGAAAGTCATGTGGAAATGATGATCATTTGTTACATTACAGTAACCATGAAATAGTGGAAAAGCACATTGCAGGTAAGCCATGATAAGGGACAAACTATTATCACAGGTGTAAAAAATTCAAAGGGGGATAATTCCAGGGTAACTTTTTCACACAGCTGCTCTTTTGTCTCGTCCTTAAGCCATTAACCTGTCTACCACAGATTAAGTTATGATTGGAATTTGGCTTGTAACGACTTATCTTCTTTTTGTGGAAGATTTAAAACTGTATGGTTCATGAGGTGAGGAGCTGAAAGCACAACTACAAGTGATAAAACTTTCTCAGATGATGTAAGAATGTTACTTGGTCTTGATAAATGTACAAAAGCAGGATTTAAAGCAGGAAAGCCACAGCACCAAGAAAATATCAGTCTGGGACACAAATGTGATATAAAGGAATTTGAGTAGGAAGGAATGTATAAATATTTGG
Organism: Protopterus annectens; assembly: GCF_019279795.1. NCBI lineage: Eukaryota > Metazoa > Chordata > Ceratodontiformes > Protopteridae > Protopterus > Protopterus annectens. The sequence continues at coordinate 1,210,839,314 of NC_056745.1, read as the reverse complement.
AAATTGATGAAGGATCGACAAAACATGAACAAATGCAAACAATACTCAGTAAGGAACACTTTAGAATATTAAAATGAACATTGAAAAGAGCTCAAGGAACAAAGTCCAATCCATAAACCAATTTGCTCTTACTGTTCTAACTTACAATTTTGGGGTGATTGGCACCAAAAGGCACTGGATCAGTTGGACAGACAAGAAAAATTCTTCATGTTTATCAAATAATACATAAAAATCGGTGCATACCACAATTATATATTCCTCGTTCTGAAAGAAGCTTGAGCTTCCTCAAAATTGATTGCATGTACAGATCTGCAATCGTAGGACTGCATGCATATCTGTTGACTTCACCAGATCCAAACACAGTGAGAATTTTAAAACATGAAGAGAACAAATTTAAGATGACTTCCCTGCTTAGATTAGCAGAAGCGTACATCGGTGTCAGGTGGGAATGGAAATAGAATTCAAAGTAGAAAAAAAAAACAGACAGCAAATGAATGTGCCAAGAAGAAAAGAAAGAATACAAGAAGTTCAGATGAGAAGGCAAGAAATGTGGAAAAGGCATAAATATAGTTGTAAGTACAGAAAACTCCTGGAACAACCTCATGCCGATCAGGATCTGATACAGGAATGGTTAAGGAGAGGTGAATTTAAAACAAAAGATGAAAGGTTAATATTGGCAGTCCAGGACAGTGAAAAACCTACACATTGGTTTACAAAGTCCATTGAATATGTGGGAGAAACAGACAAATGCTGGTTCTATAAAACTGAACTGGAAACAGTCGCACATCTTGTTGCTGGATATGATACACTAGTGGCAGAGGGCCTGTACACTGAAAGGTATAATAATGTGGCAAGACTATTACATTGAGGACTATGTAAACATTACAATGTTGAAGTAGCTGAGAGGCATTGGAAACATAAGCCACAAAGCATTATAAAGAATGATTAAGTTTACATCACATGGTAGCACCCATTACCAACAGTTCAAAAAATAGATGTCAGAAAACCAACTATATTATTCAATGAAAACAACACAAAAGTAGCATTGATCATTGAAATTGCTACAGCCAGTGATTACAGGGTCTAACATACAAAGACAAAAAGTCATAAAATACAGGATTTGCAGGCAGAAATGAGGGCAATGTGGAAGAAAGATAACCAGAAACTTCCAGCAGTAGTAGCAGTAGGTTTCATAAAACAGAATTTATAGTTATATTTATATATGCCACCAATACATGTAACTCTGTATGAACTGCAGGAGGAGTCAGTTCTGGGCACAATGTGGGTGTTGCGGAAAGCACTTCTGGCTAAAATCAAAGACTGAAACAATACTAATTTCACAAACTTTAATCATACTTTGACTTAGGAATGGGGTCCATTCTCATCATGGTAATAGAAACCCAAAAGACTTGGAAAACAAACAGTGAGAACACATACAAACCAAATTTTGCTAACATGTTACCTTCTCTAATATCTTAGCTAAGGGATCTAATTTGGCTACTGGTCTATAATCCTTAGCTGTGTCAGGAAATGAAGTTTTTGGTTGTGGTATTATAAAGGCTCTTTAGAACAGTCTAAGAAACTGTTTATTATACATCAAGATGTTAAGCATGTTTGTGGGTTGTAACAGGTTATGGCTGAAAAAAAAGGTGCCTGCAGTTCATTTCATTTACATTAATGGTAAGTATATAAATGCATTTAATCACCTTAATTTCATTAGATCTCTTGTTGTTTATCATATTTTTGTTGTGTTTTGAGAGGGGTATCATATATTCATTTGTTTGTTTACTGGGTTAGTTTCCCTGTGTCAGTGTCCTCTTTTCAATGGAGACCCAGGGTGGTACACATACTGACTGGGGAAAATTTGGCCTGGGCACCGGGGAACTTCCCCTACTCCTTCTTGTGAAAGGAGGGATACATTTTGTCCGAACACTTCCTGCTTCCATTCTTAGTGAACTAGGGGCCCAGAGAAGCAGGAAGGTGGAATGCAAGAACCTGTGAGTGAGAGCAGTGGTGTTATATTTGGAAATGAGATAATAGAATCAGCCAAGTCTGACGAGTGGCAGGAGGAGACAAAAGAAGCTGATTCCTTGAATGAGAAGGGAAACGCAGTTTACAATATTATCAAGGATGAAGAAATAAAGTAAGTAGTAGTTCATAAAGGGAAGGCAGTTGAGCCTTCCACTGATTCAAAAGTGCTGTTTCAGCAGCATTTGTTTGAAGAGGATATATCAAAGAGACATGAGTGTATTGTTGCAAGCCTCCAATCGGGAGGGTTGCGGGATGATATTCTTAAGGGTTTGATATCAGAGAGTGACCCGAAGAGTGAAAAAGATTTTTTGTGGGGAGAATTCAAGAGGAAGATTTGGAAGAAAACCATGGAGAAGAATTCTTAAAAAGACGGAAAAAAAAAAAACGTATGCAGGCATGGTAAGAAAACACAAGCCATGAAGCATAACTGAAGTGAAGAATTCTGAGGTAAGAAAAAAAAAGAACCATACAGTAAATGTATCCAGTAAGACAGAAGAGGAAATGGACACATAAAAGGTATGGGACAATACTGTTTTTCCTTTGGGGGTTACACCAGAGGATGTAAGGGCATTTATTCATATTAGCAAAGAGACATTTAGTGACATTATATTTGAAAATGCAACTGTAATGGAGACATTTTTAGAGGAGTATGAGGGAAAAAAAAGACTGGTTACCCCTGGAATTTGTATGTGTTTATGTCATTTAATACAGATACTAAAAACGATTCACATTCAATTCAGAATTGAGGTAGAGAAAGAGACTTTAAAAAGACATTCAGTTAAAATATGCCAAGATGTTACAGACATTACTAAATTCTATGATAATAGAGGACTATGGAAAGGGAATTTAGGATTATAATGTTGTTTTGAAAATAAAAAAATGATGCTATTGTTCACATTCCAAGTGTTATAAACACTGAAGGGGATAAAGGCATTGTAAAGTACTGGGGTCAACCTAAGACAAGTTTTTATTGTGGAAAAACAGATCACTTAATTAGTAACTGTGATAAGCATAAATGTTATATTTGTGGAGAAACTGGACAAGATGAAAAAAATGTGAACTGAAATGTTATAGATAAAATAAAACAAGGCATTTGATAAGGAAGATGAAATAAGTGATACAGAACAAGAACATATATTACTACATAAGGGAGAAATTTTGGAAAATATTACAAAGGAGAAAGAAAGAGAGCAGAGAGAGGATGGTAAGTAAACAAAAAAGGTAGGCATAGGAGAAGGATCAGAAGTGATGCATAATATATTAACTGGAGCGTAATAAAAGAAAAAAAAGAACTTGATGGGTAAAAAGTGAGAGAATAGAAAATAAAATTTATAGGAATAAATATAAAAGAAAAAGGGGAAAGGCTGAATGAAAAGACTAGATAAGCTGAACAAAACTCATTATAAGTAATTTTTCAAAAGAAAAGGGATAACTGTAGAATTGTTGCAGTAAATGTAAATAGCCTGAAAACTTAAAAAGAAGGTTGGGTATTACAGAGTGGTGTAAAAAGATTAATGCAGATATACTATGGCATACAAAAACGTATAATATATAATACAGCATATAAAAATAATACAATAAATGTTTTACTGAATGGTTGGTTAAGTAAAGATGTAGCTATAAAAAGTGGCATAAGGCAAGGCTGTCCATTAAATAGTACGATATTTACATTAGTAATGAATATGTTAGTAAGTCATATAAATCAAAAGCTGAAGGATATATGCTACAAAAATAAAGAAGGTAAAGAAATAACTATTATGTTATCTTATGCAGATATTATAATCACAAAAGATATAGATGGAACAGATAAAGTAACAAATTATTTAAATGCAAATCTAAATGTAATTGGTTTTTACCTGAATAAAGAAAAGAGTAAAGGCTTAGGACATAAATGAAAAATACAAGGGATTGAATTTAATATACATGAAATAACAGTTTTAGGAATAGGTTTTGTGGACAAGAAAAAAAAAAGAATTACAATGGCAAGAGATGTTAGAGAAAATAAATATTTGTAAACTTTGGAGAGCTTTCAAATTATCATTTAAAAAAGCATACTTGATAACTTCAGTTTTAATTGCTAAAATGATGTATTAGTTTGCCCTTAAAATATGAAAAAAAAGTTATATACAATAAATTTTTCATTCATTTGGGGACTGAGGCTCAACTGTGTGAAAAGGGGTATACTGTATGTTACAAAAGAAGAAAGGGGTTTAGAGGTTTGATCAACTCAATATTTTGTGCATCTTCACTGAATCTGTATAGTCTTAAAATGGATAAAATAAAAGGAGGGTTTAATAAACAGAATATTAAAAGAAAATTGTGGAAAGGAATGGGAAGCACTGCAAAGAATTAAAAGGAAAATAGAGGGTATAAATAGATTTATCAAAAAAAGACATTAATTTAGAAAATATACATGACTAATACTGAAGATAAGAGAAAAGTATGATACAAAAATATCATGAGTAACAATTTTTATGTATATCCTTTGACAGATTTAGAGGAAGGCATGTTCAGGGCAAAAAAGAAAGAATAGAAAAATGTCAAACTATGATTGAATGTCAGGACTTTTTGTGGAGACTGGTAAGTAGGAAATTGCCAGTTAAAGCAAATATGCCATATAAAAGAAGAGAAGATTGAATATGTAATTATTGTAAGGAGATTGAAATGGCTGAACATGTATTCTTAAGATGCAAAAGAACTGGAAGAATGTGGAAGAAATTATGACAGCTGAATTATTTTAAGGACATTAGGTGAATAGAAAATGTAAATATGGATATTATTGAATATGTTTTTTTTTTCAAATATAGGAACAAAGACTATGTATACAAAACAGATAAAAATGTTCAATGTTACATGCATTTGTGATGATGTGAGGTACTGCCAGCTATGCCAGAAGAAGTAAGGCAGTGGAGGTGTAACATATGCCAGGATACCTACCTGGAATGTTGTAAAGAATTACATGTCATTTGTATATCAAACTGATTTGTACAGATGCTTGTGTTGAAAATGTATTTATAAAGTTGCTTGTGTTAAACATGTATCAACAGTGTGTCCTGCTGGACAGAGTAAGAAATATATATGTGTTACTATAACTGTTGAAATGTATATATTGTAACAGAGGATACTGGAAGAGAAGAGGTTAATCACAGTCCAGCTGCAGCTAACTTTGAAAAATGTTCTGAAATTAAACTAGCTGGCTTAGGCCATACAGTTCTCAATGCAGCCAGAGACAAAAAGTCTGTACTAGGAAGCTTTCTGTATTGTTGTCTTTAGCGGTGAACTAATTGCTACTAAGGGTAAAAGTTTGAAATTGTTTTAAGACTTCTAGATGCTACAACAGATCTGAGCAACACTCTATGCATGCGTACTATTGACAATATGTTCTAAGTCCTGGCAGTTTTTAGCTATGGGGGTAGCATGGGAACCAGAAGTCAGATGACTAGATGTATGTGATGCCATTCTGTAATCCAGGACACAAATGACGTTTTAATACTAGCTGAGACTTAAGTCTCATGGCACTCTGTTTTTGGAAACTGACACAGAAGGATCACTCACCTACTTCATCTTGCTTTGCTCCAGTTAAGTTATCCAGGGAATAGTAATTCTTTAGATCAGTCAGGAAAATAGAGAGAGATTAGTTAAGTACTGTTTTTCTGTTTCTGTGCGAATCTACACATCTGTGCTATTTTAAACTCCGGTGTTTAATGTAAATAGATATTTAGTATTTTCATGTTATTTTATTATTTATTATTAAATATATTTAAACTTTTCATTGTGGCTGGTGCTTTAGAGAATATTTTAATCTTTGAGAGTACTCATATCTATTTGGTGACTCTGTGACTAGTCCTGAAAGCCTTACTGCATTGGTCAAACACTATCATTTGTATTAATATTAATTGCACTTAACTGGGTACCCTTGTAGGAGCCTTAGAGTAGCTGGCTTTGGAGTGTCTGGTGGCAGTGTAACTACCTCATAGTCTGGGAAGAAGGGGGCATAGCTAGTAAATCTATGCCAGCCTTTCCTAGGGGTGTGTGTGTGTGTGTGTGTGTGTGTGTGTGTGTGTGTGTGTGTGTGTGTGTGTGTGTGTGTGTGTGTGTGAGCTGCTTGGGGCAGGAACATGAAGCACTGGTTTTACAGAGGGGGTGCTGGAGGACTTGGCTTAGACACTCAGCTAAGAACTCAACTCTACAGCTGTGTCACTGGGGAGTCTTATTGGGGACCCCGAGAGAGAGACAGAGAGAGAAATCCTGAGTGTGTTCTCTGTGTGCTCTTAAGGGAAACTGTGCTTGATGCACAGAGCTGCATCTGGAAATACTGTGTGTTTCTATTTTATTCCAAGTGAATGTCCCTCTGCAGTGTCTGTAGTGAGGATTCAGGCTCCTTGATTACTGTGCCAGAGAAGGGATGCCACAGGATTATATGGAAGCAGAGAGTGAAGAAAATAATGTTGAATGAAAAATGGGATTTAGCAAAAATATTGGAAAATATAAGATTTTGCTTGTGAAAAATGGAGTGATGGTCCCAAAGTATAGAATGAAACTAATTTGTAGAACATGAAGAAATGTGTCAAGTCCAAAATATTGTAAATAATGTAAATAGCGTATATATTTGGGTGGCACAGTGGTGCAGCAGTTGCATTGTTGCCTCGCAGCAAGAGGTTCTCCAGTTTGATTCTCGGCTGGGGTGCCTTCTGTGTGGAGTCTGTATGTCCTCCCGGCGTTTGTGTGGGTTTCCTCCGGGTGCTCCGGTTTACTCCTACGTTACAAAGACATGCATCTGGAGCATTTCTCCCTGGGCCTCTGCTGAAAATTGGCTTTGTTCCAAGTCGGACTTTCCTGGTAAACAAATGTTAAATAAATAAATATATATTGTAAATAATCTGCGATTAATAAGTCTTTTAAATAAAGGACTCTTACCCTTTTCAACCATTAGGTGGCAATGGAAAGCTGCTGCAGAGGTCAACATTTTCCAAAATGAAGGAGAAAAGTAGGTAGTAAGCAGAGAGTGGAGTTATGCAAAATACTGATTTATTGCAAACAGACTCTTTAAGAGAGGTGACTGCATGTTGCTGGAGGAAGGTTGTCTATAAAAATCATTGTTGATGGAGATGATGGATTGATGTGGGCTGAATAATGACTGGGAGGAAGTATGTTGGAATACTATGGTGGATTACATGCTGAGAGCCACATGAATTTGGAAAAGGAGATGGTTTACTGAAAGAAGCTGACAACAGCTTGGGGGTATGCTTGGCCATCAGAATGGCTGTTTTATAAGCATGCCCCTGCAACGGGGTGTTGTGAGCAGTAAGAAACCTCTTTTACATGCAGCATTCATAAACAAATGCAAAAAAGTATGCTGGAATTGAATCTGAAAGAAGGCAAGGACTAACACAAGGACAGTATAACAAAGATTAGTGATACTGTTAACAGGTATGAAGTTATAGATTTTAACTTTGAAGTTTAAAATACATGACATAATAGCATTAATACAATTAGAAACAGAATATTTTTGTGACATTTCTTTTGAAATTTTTATTTTACTTGAAACATTTATGAATAAAGTGGTAAAAAATAGTTAACTGGCACCATGGAATAAGTATATTTTTCAGAATTTGTTACTGCAGTTGAAGAGGAATACAAATTTGCAGTTGAAAACATGATGTAGAGGAACTTGAGTTAAACTATATTTTTGTCTGTTTGAAATAAGGTGCAGAAGGTTAAAAAATCTATGATGAAATATTTTTTTGGATAGGGAGTGGGAAGTATGACACTGGATGTGCTGAAGGAAAATGCGGTATATTTCAAATATTCGAATGCTGAATGGGGAACAATAAAGTATTGGATCAACCTAAAGCATGTTTTTTGTGCGGAGAAGACATACTCGGTGTAAGGTGTAATAAATGCAGATGTGGTCAGTGTAGGGAAAAATGAAATAGCACGAAAACTGCAGACCTACATGTAAAAAAAATGAATTTGGACATTTTTGGCTCAACTGTCCTATACTAGAAAAGAAAATGTTAGAAGATAAAGACAATATTCATAAGAAAGACAAGCTGGTGATAATTTAACTGAAGATACTGGTGAAGAAAGTATTAAGGAGGAGATAAATGAAAAAGAAAATGTAACTTATATGGAGAAGGATTATGGAAATAAGGTTGGAAATGCTTTACAAAGAAACAGTATTACAGTGCAAAATGAAAAACTAAAAAACTGAAAAACAGTTATGCAGCACTAGGAAGAGGAGAAGGGAAACAGGAAAAATCTGAGACTGAACAAGTGCAAAAAGAAAAAGATGACAAATTAATTGGTGCAAAGGAACAGAGATGGAAAAGAAAAAGAAAAAATGGAAACAAGTAACATGCAAAGCAGAAAATTGTATGATTTATAAATATTAGCACCAAGTGTAAATCACATTTAAAATGATATTAGAGGTGTGGTAGTGATGGCATGGTGTAAAAAATAATGGAGGCTAGTAACTTCCACTTCTGTAAAACTGTAGAATGTATATGTATAAATGTAACTATTGTTTTGTGTATAAATATAAATATAAATATATCTACTCTGTGTTTGACTTGAACTTAGTGTAATGCAATGTAAGCAAAAGGAGCTTTTCTCCCCTGGCCTTCTCTGAAAATGGTTATTACCCAGTTGGACTTTCCAAGTAAACAAAGACAAATAAATAAACACATAAATAAATATAGGCTTGTTAGATACGAGATGTGTGAAAGAGGGAAAAGGGAAACAAACTGAGGCAATATGGGATAAAAGATTAAATGGTCAGTAGGAAATGATATGAGTTCAGGAAAAGGATTTTTTTTAATGAAGAGATAAATATGCTGGTTTGACAGTAGTAGTAGTATCTTGAAGACAAGTAATATATGATACAAGGAAAAGGGAAATGTAGAAGGATGGTTGTAATTTATGCATATACTAATAAGTCAATTATTATGGTGGAAGACTAACTGTAATTTGAGAAAGAAAAGGGGGAAAATAACACAATATATTAAAATAATAAAAGAAGCTATGGGACATGTAGGGTTGAAGATAGGAAAACAGAGAATGGATATATAAAATAGATTATTTAATGCATATAAGAAAGAAACAAATAGGTGAGGTACAAATAGTTAAGTTTTCAGATTACAGAGCAGTATGGGCTAAAAAAACATGACAACATAAGTAATACAAACAGGAAAGAAAAATACCGACTGGAGGGAATGTTAAAACTAATGATTTGAAAAGAGAACATAAGATTTTATGGAAGCAGCATATGACAATGAAAGTTCATTATGAAAACTAGACAGACTGATGGAGTGCATATAAAGAAAGTATTTTGATTGTAAAAAGAGAGTGATGCAAAGGAATAGGACGGTAAGCAATGAAATTATAAAAAGACATAAAAAGAAAAAGAACAGAATAAGAGAAATAGATGTATGAAAAAATAGAGAAAAAGTTAAAATATGTTATTTAGACAAATATATTTTTAAAAGGAAAAAGAGAAAATTTCACCATTTAAGGAAAGAGATAAAATAAGATAAGAGAAGGAAGAATGGGTGCAATGTTTGATGAAGAGGGAGACATTTGTATAAGCAGAGAGAGAAATAATTAAAATTTTGAAAAAGCTTGTGGATAAAATGTATTAAAATGAATTATTACAAGAAGTATGGATTATAAAAGTATATCTAATGTTAAAAATTCTATAGAAAGGAAAACAAAAATTAAAAAGAAGGGAAGAATCAGCATCAAGAATAGAAAGATTAGGTTATGAACATTATAAAGAGATGAACAGAAATATAAATTAATATTCTGCAAATTATTAAATGAATAGATAGAAAAGGGGATAACAGATGAAGCAATTTGTGGTAGAGTAATTAAGTTTGCATGGAAAAAGATGAAAGAAATGATATGAAAAACTGGATACTGATACCACTGGGAAATACAAACTATAAACATTTTATTAATATAATACAAAGATGCAGAATGTTTTGAATGAAGTTATAGGAGAAGGTGTTTTCAGAATCAAGGGGAAAAAGGTGAAGGTAATTTTAACAGCAAAAGAAGCAATAGATATGATTTTGAAAGAAAATAAGGAAGCAAGGCTATTGACACAATGGGGCAAGGGTTTTGATAAGGTTAGTCATAAAGCAATATCAAAGATTCTACAGATCTAAGCGATACAAGAAAAATGTTTGAATGTTATAAAATATGCTATGAAACGTCATGGGTGAAACTTATGGTAAATGTATAAATGGGAGGAAAGATAAAAATTAGGAAAGGAGTTAAACAAGGATGTACATTATGAGTTTGATTATTGGCTTGTGTAACTGACAGAGATGGCAGAGGAAACTGAGCATGCCCATCTGGGGAGCTGAGGTTGAACCAGCCCACAGAATGTACTAACCCTCTCAGTGGAGGGTTTAGGATGCAAGAGATGTGACCTGTGGGAAAGTGTTAGGACTCACCAAGCCACCGTTGTGTGGTACTCTTCACAATCTGTATGCCGGAGCATGCACTCTTATAGAGAAGGCATTGTAAGCTCTATTATGATGTGGTTCACTCAGTCAGGGGATGAGGTTAGGGCCATTATAAATGTCTCCATAGCCAGGATGTCAGCAAGGACACAAGCAAACCTCTTGGCAGGTTAAATGATGGCTGCCATCTAGGGAATGGTAATCAGTGTTTTGACTTTAGCTATTGAACTGGGGTGTGCTGCAGTTTGAATGGGTATTTTAAGAGGCTACAGCCATGACAATAACGACTAAAAATAGCCATAGGAGACACTGAGGTTATAACAGGTTGAGGCATACAAATGGGAATGGGGGCAGAGAAAGGAATGAATGCCTGGGGACCAAATGCCTAATGAGTGGAAACTGTATAGTCCTATTACTGAAAGACTGTGGGATGCGACCTGCCTAAAACTACCACAGGTTTAAGGAACGTAATGTGTCACCTTGAGTGCCTAATGGAGAGGCTATGGTTTATTCAGGTGGAACTGGCCATGCCAGAAAAAGACAAGGGAAAACAGAGAGATTGATTCACCAAGGGGATAGGTAAATCTAGTGTAGGAATTTATTGTCTAAGGAAGGTGGTACCCAAACAGAGATTAGTGGTTTGTAGAGGAAGTCCTAGGAACATAAGAAGTTTTAAAAGATGACTTTTATTCTGAAGAAAAATCAGTTGCATTAGTTTCATCTCAGCCCTCCTACTTTGTCACAGAGTGGTTCAGGATTTCTCTGACCCTCATTAGTTAAGCACCCCTTCACTACTGCTTTGCTCACTCCAACAAGCTTCTCAGTCTAAATCTCAAGCAATCGTTTTTTTACATACAGCTGTTACTGTGAGGCACAATTCTATCAATGATCAATTATTTAAATTCAAATAACAGAACACTTGTGATGTTTCCAAAATAATTTACTATTTCAGAAACATCACAAGGGTCAGTCATGTTACAGCCAAATCTGCTGCCATTAAGTGCAATACATGGTTTAAGCATATTAAGGTACAACAGATCATATTACAAGTGTGTTATACAAACATGCTATAAGCTAAGCAACAGACTAAGCCATTGGAGAAGTTGTTACAGTACTGTAGGTGTGCATTAGTCATATCATTCAGATCCAGTAAAGGAGGAATGAGATATGGAATTTGAAGTATGTACTGGTAACAGGAAGGGGAATTTGAACAGCAGATGAGTGAAGTCAGGAGGATGATATGAGAACTGTGTTATGGGATGAACATGACAGATGGTAAGAAGTCAAGAGAAGAACTGGAGCTAATGCAGACAAAGGAGGAGCAAACTGCAGTGAGGGAGAGACAATGAGTGGGGAGGGGTAAGCAGGAAATAGGCCAGAGGGAGGCAGGTAGGTTGTTGTTGCGTCTTTCGGCTTTTCCCGGTTAGGGGTCACCACAGCGGAACTCCGGTCCGCTAATGATTGGTAGTTGATTTTTACGAGCCGAGTTACCAGCCTTGACGCACAACCTTCAACAAAGGTATGCCCATTCACGCATGTCTCCACGCAGAAGACGCTCTAGCTGAGAATCGAACCGGACAGCGTCGTAATGTGAGGCGACAACGATACCGCAGCACCACCACTTTAAGTGACTATAAACTTGGCTGTGAGGATTTTTTTTTTAAGAGTATGAGCTGTGTAAGCAGATTATTACCTGGGATACTCTGTGGATGCATATGGGTTTAAAAGAAGCTTAAAGACTTAAAATAAATACTCAGTACTACAGAGTGTATGTTTGCGTCATGAGGGGAAACTTGTATGAATGATACTCCCTAATGAGAAGCTGGGAGAGATATATATTCTGGTTCTTTGTTTTCTGAACCATTAATACTGTATTTTATGTTTAATAAGCAGTTTATTCTAAAAAAAGGTGCTTATTATGGGACAAAGGAGAGGGTGAGGATGGGGGGGGACGAGAGCAGTAGACACATTAGCAGGGCACTGACAGGAATAAGAAGAGAGTAAGCTAGCTGTGAACATGAGTCAAAAGAGTTTGTAGGATGATTAGAGAAGGTGTGGAAAGGGTCAAGGGCAGCGCAGTGAGGGAGGCAGCTGAATGGGACAATTAGTGAGAAGAGGGCAGCTAAGGGAGGGTGGCATCTGAACGGGACAGTTAGTGAGGAAAAGGGCAGCACAGAGAGGGAGACAGCTGAATGGGACAGTTGGTAAGAATGGGTGGTGCACCTAGAGTAGAAAAGGATGCAAGCGGGAGAGGCACAGATGAGGGGTAGGAAATTAACTTTTAAAGAATAGCCATTGTGGGAAAAGAAAAGTGTGTTTTATACAATGAAGAGTCCATCACCAAGGGGATTAAGAGCCTTGTCACGGGAAACAGAAGAGAGTGGGAGCATGGAAAAAGAAATAAATGGGCTTAGATTTAGCAAGATAAAGAAGAAAATAACCAATGAAACGTACTTCTCTTCATTTGTTCTATTAAGAGTAAAGGGAGAGTGGCTGACATTGAAGAAAAAAAAAACACAAGCAGGTTCTCAAGCACTAGGAGAGGCTAGGAATCAAATTTAAACCACAGAACACAGCAGACTGAGAACATGACTAAGTACTATTGTTATGAAATGCAAAAATTCTTGAAGAAATAAAGGGAACTGCAAGCAATGATGCAGGAGGAGATGACTGGTATTGATGGTGTCACAGAAACACTGGCCAGTGGCAAGAGAGGGTGCAGCATTGAGGTGTTGTGTTAGATTTTGTTTAGAAATGACATAAGAGGGGCAATAGAGAAGAGCTACACAACAAAGTGCTTTATGTGATATAACAGGTGAGAACACTGCCCCAGAAAAGGGATGAGGCAGTACTGAGGGTGTGTTTAAGGTTGTGGGAAATGTTGGTGAATCAATGCAGTATATTGGTTCTCAGACACATGAATGCAGGAGGATGTGAGAAGAGACAAAATAAAAAAGTGGGTACAGAGAATGAGAAAGGTTTTATTCATGAGAAGTTAAGTCTGTCAGCAGCAGCCATGTTGTGGTGCATGAAGGCAACAATGTTCTGTGCAGCAAGAAGCTGAGGTGGCAGTAAGCAGGACCAGGTATGTGACAGAGATATGCCAAAAGAAAGGGATGGAGGTAAGATTCTCAGTGGTAATATATGTACCACCAGCCCGTACACAGAAGAGACAGAGTAAAATTAGTATAATGACATCTTTGGCAGTTAACAAAGACGAAATGCTTAGACTTTGTGGCAAGATGAGTAATAGCTTGGCAGGTACACCAGCTCTATTTAGACCCAAAATCAGAAAAAATCAGAAAAAAGGCCAGCACCAAGGAAGGTTCAAAAGTAGTTTAATAAAACTGAAACTAGACTTTCATCAGTAGCAGCTTTCATCAGTAGTATAGTCTCAAAAAAGCACTTAGTCATCATCTTATATAATGTTCTTAAGGCATCTATATGACATCACTTCCTGATAAGTCAAAAAACAAAAAAAAATGCAAAAAAAAAAAAAAAAAACAAAAAAAAAGAAAGTAAAAAAAACATAAAAAGTAAAGTAAAGTTAAATGTTGAGTTGCATGCATATCTCAGATTATAATGAAAAAAAAAAAAAAGATCCAGTATAACACAGTATCATAATAAATAAAAAAAAATAATAAAAAAAAATACAATAAAAAGGGTAAAAATAAAAAATAAACCAAAACAAAAGTCAGGTTATCAGGTTGTGTTTTTGTGTGTAGCTGAACAACTAACTAAAAAAATTTTTTTTATTATACTACTACTAAAAAGCCTTGCTGCTGAAAAAACCGGTAGTTTCAGTTTTTATTAAACTACTTTTGAACCTTCCTTTGTGCTTTTTTTTTTTTTGATTTGGGTCTAACAGCTCTTCTTGCGTGCACCAGCCTAACTTGCTAGCTCCTATACACTACACCAGCTCTATGCAAGGAATAGACTCCATCTTAATCCAGAAGGGACAAGAGTGTTTAGTACCGGGTTAAAAACGTACAGCAATTGTACCTCACAATAAAATGGAAGGAGGGAGAGAGTGTAACAGAAACAGAAGAGGACAGTAGGTGGTCAGCAGTAGATAGAAGGCAAAAAAAGCAGAACACAGCAGAGGAATAAAGAAGGGTGGGAGGACTTGCAGTGTGGCTGGGTGGTCTTACTCTGTACTGCAAACAGTAAGGAAAGGAAGAAAAAGGAGCTGCAAGCAGTAATACAAGATAGGAGTATCTTGGAAACAATAGCCATTGACAACAAAGAGGCAGCACATGGATGTTCATGGGTATGGTTCCCTATCAAAAGTGCAAGATTTGTAATTCTGAGTCTTGCAACAATGAAAAATAAACGCTGATTTTATAATAAAAATAGCAAATGTCAAAATTTGTTCTACTACCATGAAAATATTTTTGCACTACCACATCCTTGCTACTCGTATATCATAACTCCAAGATCAATACACCTCAATAGTACAGAGAATACTCCAAGATACTGCAACCTCAGATTTGATAGTATATATTTTACTGTTTGCCCTGTCAGTATCTCTGTTCTGAGGATCATAATTACAGTAATATATCAAAAAGGACAGATACCTGCACATAGCTCTAAGCACCGCAGGGGGGGGGGGGCACTGATGTCCAGGTTAAGGCACCATTAGCCAGCAGTGATCATGTTAATATCTGCTTTACAGTATGAGTGTAGGGCATGAATACTTAGGCAAAAATAACAGAGTGGAATTTTTGGAGAATGGATTATGTCCTGGGGGAGAGGATCAAAGATGAGCTAGGAGACTGGGAGTAAGCCGAGAGAATAAATGAGCTATGGAAATGGGTCAGGAATGGAATTTTCAGTGTTATGGACAAGTGTGTGAGACAGAAGCAAAACATCAATGTGGCTATAAAGTAATATGAGGCTAACAATTACAGTAAAAAAAAGAGGCAAACAAGATACAGTGGGGGTGAGGTGAAGATGGCATACTACAAGACGAAAAAAAGAAAGATGACCAAATAGGTGAGAGTGGAAGTCGAGCAAACTAAAAGAAAACTGGCAAAAGGGGGCAATGGCTTTCTGACATATACTGGAGGAAGGGAAGGAGGGAGATTGACAGAATGAGCAACTAAGGAAGGTAGGACACAGAAGACAGGCAATAAGCATAGGTAAGGAATGACTACTTTGCTTTGATTTCCATGAAGGGAAGGAGAGGGACACCAAGGTACCCTGCTGCCAGGCAGCTTGAAATGAATCAGAGGACGGAAAGGAAGGGACAGGGAACTGGCTGCCATAAAGGAGAACAAGGCACTGGGACAAAATGCTTTCTTCACCTTATCAGAGTAAGGGCACCATCTGGTTAAATGACTTTCTCTCAAATGCCTGCTTTGCCAGTAGATATTGAGGGAAACAAACTTACAAGTACAAAGGAGAAGAAGATGACAATTAGCAGCTCAGAGCTTTAACCCTCAGAGCTAAATGACTCAAAGTTCTGGCAGTAGATCACTGGGCCGGAACACAACTGCCCAAGATCTAAAAGACAGCAGGAGTTGCTCATTTTTACAGACAGGGATGAAGCAGGAAAATTCCACAGAACAATAGGTTAGTCAGCTTAAAAGTGGTGAAAATTAGTCATAAAGAAAACACAGAGGGAAGTGGTAGTTACTCCCTAGAAGATACGAATCTCCAAGATAACAACCAACAGTGTTCATGGTTAAGGATGTATAAACTGAACTTAATGCAGTTTTAATAAATGAGTTACAGGAAAAATCTGACAGTGAACCAGCAGATATTGTCTACCTATTTTTCTTCTTCTTCTTTCGGCTTTTTCCCGGTTAGGGGTTGCCACAGCGGATCACCTGTCCGCTCATGATTGGCAGTGGAGTTTTACGGTGTCGAGTTGCCAGCCCGGCACCCAACCTTCCAGAGAAGGCACGCACATGCACGCACTCACTCCTAGGGCCAAAATGTTAAGTGTGTCCAATCCACCTACAGCATGTCTTTGGGATGTGGGAGGAAACTGGAGCACCCCTGAACTTCAGAAAAGTCTCTGCCTCAGTCTCACACAAGCAGCTGCAAGGAAACCTGCAGAACTTGGACGTATGACATAGACTAAGGATCAGAAGCTGGACTGTAGCGTGGTTAGCAGGTAAGATGCAGAGAGCTGAGGTCAGAGGGGTGCTGTCAGAAATAAAGGAAATTACTAGTGGATTACTAAAGGGGTGCATCTGTTTTAGACATATCTGAAGAAAAAGAAAACAGGATCTCCTGTTTATGGAAAACACAAAGATAGGTGAAGATGTAGAGGATGGCGGGGAGTCTCTAAGGAAGAACCTGGAAATGCTTTTCAAGTGGGCTGAAAATGACAGTCCGTTAAATGCAGACAAATGCAAAACACTGCATTACTGTTACAACAACCCTGATGAGAAGCATCAACGGAGAGGAATGAAACCAATCGCCATAAAGTAGAAAAAAGACCTGAAGATGCTCACCACAACTGAAGTGTACCACCAGGAGTACAATGAGAAGGTTGCAGCAGCTAACACAATGATACAATTTATTCTTATGGAAGACAGACCCCACAATCAGATCAGTAATGCTTTTTCTCTCTAACGGGTCTTTATCATCAAACAATCTGAGTGCTACATTAATTTCTGGAGAATATATAATGAAACAAACAAACTGCTGGACAGAGTTCAGAGGAAAGCTACTTAATGGAGCGTATGTGGCATGAAGGGTAAAATATATTTAATAGCTACTCGTGCCGGCTGTGCAATGTGCAATTGATTTATCAGATTTAGATTTATATATTATTTTGACATGTTTATTTTATTGTTTTGATATTTTGATATATGACTCATGATATATTTTTTGATTTTTTGAGTTTTTATGTCGACTGTATACACCTTTAAAAATTTCCATTATTTAAGGAACATCAGGATGCACCATTTCCTATACATTCTCTCTTTGCACTGAAGAAGGCTATTGTTAGCCCGAAACCGGTTTGCAATGCTTTGTTTTATCTTGCCACAATAAAAGATATTTTTCTGCTTGCCTTCAACCTTGTGCTGGCTCGTTTTGTGTAATGTGATGCAATTTGGTTTGAGCCTTGCACTGGATCCACCGTGCGTGAATTTGGTTTGCTCTATTCTGTTTCTCCACACGCTGGGGACGCTTGGTTGGAATGGCAGCAAAGTTTGTGGCTTGGTGCATTTTCGATATATCTTTATGATTCCTCTGGATTTAATTCTACCATTTGGTTATCGTATGGAGTCATTATTTATCTAGGTGACTGTTTTGGAATTTGTTTATCAGTGGTTAAACATTGGTTACGTGTAAACGGTAACTGTGTACATCCTGAGCACGCTTATCTCCTTGTGCTGTCATTCAGGCAGTCTACTTTGCATATAATTATTGGGCTCGGATCTATTTATGTGCATCATTTATGCTGGAGATATTTGGGAGCTTGAAATTCATCATTACAGCAGTTTGCGATTGAAGATATCACGTTAAAACAGAGGCTACTAGTTCGGTCAGTTCTTCAACAGGCCTGAGCCTATTGGTAATTTTCTGGGTGTAATCGAACGGTTTATCTATTGGATGGAGTTTATTTCATGAAGGTGACTTTTTTCCACTTTTTGGTTATTTGGACAACTTCTTTCATGTGAAGACTAGTACTGTATATATCCTGAGTACGCTGTCGCTTTCGTGCCAACATTGAGGGAATCCATTTCGCATATGCTTAATGGGCTCGAAGTTTTGTGGTTTCAACATAAGTTGGACATGATTGGTGAAGAGTGTGACTCAATATACTTTGCAAGACTGGTGTTGCTGGTCTTATCACTTTCTAAGGGGCCTGTTCTAATTTCTTAACTATTTGTTTGATAACTATACAATTATTAGATCAGTTCCTGAAAGTGACTTGAATTGATGGGGATTGGGGTCCTTGTTCGCAATTTGATGGTGACGACGTGGATAATTTTCACCGGAGTTCATTTTTTCTGGACTTATTTCCATGTGCTTGTGTATCAATAAGGTTTACCTATATCTTTAAGACTCTTTTGTGATATGGAAGTATGTGTTTAACACCAGATTGAATTGTTGTATGGGGCCATTTTTTGAACAATATATAACTAAGTTATATCATATTATGACTGTGTTTTGGTTCATATAGGTTTATTTTCTATTCAGGACAGATATATATATGTTTTTTATTGCCGTTGTGTCTTCATATGTTTAGCAGGTCGATATCAGTGATTACATCACATTTTTTATGGGTTATGCCTTTTCTTCAAGATAAATATATCAATACAATCACCACTATCTTCAGGCACAAATAAATCCGGTCCAGCAAAGGTTTTAAAAGCTTTAATCCACTCAAAGCAAACCACGGGTATGTGCAAACACGCAAAAAAACAGCAGCAGTCAATAACGCTTAACACCAAACGTTTTCGTCTTAAACTTCTTCAGTTACAACTCCATTTTGGAAATTCATACCTTATATAGGAGCCTAAAAATACAAACTGCCCAATCAGAATCAATGAATTAAAAATAATTGCTGTTTAAAGACAAATGCATGAATTTCACAATATAAATGAATGCTTTTAAGGAACTAACACCATTTCCTATATCCACACAACTTAAAACACTCTTTTAAAAAACTTAATTCGTTTGAATAAAAACTTTAAAATATAAAATTGAAATTAAAAACTGTAAACCATTTGTTAGAATGTAAAAATCAATGCTAAATTGTACATTCTCAATCATTAGTTTTCTAAAATGTAATGCCATCTAGTGACATAAAATGATATCCACAATTGCTTAAAACCTCCTAAATACATGAATGGATTTGTATGAAGACATAAAGTGTACTTAAAAATTCATTTGAATTTCAATAGACCTTAAAATTGACAATTGTAAATATAAAAAGATATATATATATATATAGTTTAAAAAGTACTTGTTAGAGCTTAGCAGCTCTGAGCTTCAGCACAGGTGCTATAGATACCATGTAATTTAACCCTAGGTTTTTGCTTGCATTCAAAAACAGTTGCCAGTACAATTCTCTGTATTCAATTAGGGTTTCCCACATCCCACCCCTAGGGTTAGTGGGCACAACCTCCAATACAAAAAATTGATAACTGGAATTCATACATTTTATGGAATGTTTACATAAGGCATTTTTTTCATTTCTCACTCTGACATCATACAGATGCTCATAAATCCTTTGTCTAAGCCTTCTCTCGCTTTTTCCAATATAAAATTATGTACATTCTTTACAAACTGCTATATAAATGATTCCCCTTGTGTCACAATTGGCAAAACTATTTAAATGTAGTGTTTTATTTCTAGCCTTTAAAAATATAGACTGACCAGTTATCAGGTGTGCACAGTAGTGACACTTGCCACACTTGAATAAACCTTTCTTTGGTCTAACATCTTTGATGTTGGCTTTATTATTATAACCTCTTTCCAAAATGTTCTTGATATTTTTTCCTTTACGGTATGTAAAGGTAACTTCCTTATCAAAAATATGATTCAAGTCAGAAATTTCTGAAAAAGCTTTCCACTCTTTTGTAAAAATATTTTTAATAAATCCTGAGTGTTCATTATATGTGGTTATAAAGTCAGCCCTGTGTTGATTGGCCTTTAATTTATTCTGACTTAATATGTCTTCACTCAATTTCTTTCCAAGGATGGGTGCAAAAGGGCCTTTTCTTTTAATGTTCACTTCTTCCACAATCTTGTTAAAAAATTCCAGTGAATAACCCCTGTTAATGAAAAGGTCCCTCAAAAAATCAACACCTTCCTGAAATAAACTGTCGTCTGAGGTCATTCTACTTAAACGGACAAGCTGTCCTTTCACTACCCCCTTCTTTTGATGTATGGGGTGACAGCTAGAGAAATGTAAATAGGAATTACTAAATGTTTCCTTTCTATGTATACAAGATACAAAATTCCCATTGTTTTTCTTTATACTAACATCCAAATATTTTAACTCCAGATGATCAAAATTGTGGGTGAACTTCAAAAAACTGGTGGTTCTGTTAAGATATTCTAGGAGTTCACAAAAATCTTTTTGACTACCCTTCCAAAAGAAACATAGATCATCGAGAAATCTAGTGTATAAGACCCAGTACACACTAAAAGGAGAGTTAAGCAAGAACTTTTCTTCCCAGTGTGACATAATAATGTTGGCATAGGTTGGGACAATTTGAATGGATGAATTATCATCTTTATGAAGCTTTAATGTCAGGTGACATTAACACTGAATTGTATAATTTTTGTGTAGTTGAACACCCTAAAATAGGTGTCATTTTTGGAATCCCTAAGACACATAAACAGTTGGTCAATCCTCCTTTTCAACCAATAGTTTCTGCCCCACATTCTATCACCGAAGGGATTTCTTTGGTATTAGATGCCATTTTGGGACCACTTCTGACTGATCGTCCATCCTTTGTTAAGGACTCCTGGCATTTTTTAGAGAAGCTTAGGAATTTCCATGATAGTGGGATTTTTAATCCAAAGAAACACACTATTTTCACCTTAGATGTTGTGTCATTGTACACCTGCATTCCTCATGACGAAGGTGTGGAAGCTGTTCGTAGTTACTTAACAAAGAGAAATGTTTTTTCCAGCAGCACAATATCCACTATTTGTAGGTTGTTGGAAATTATTTTAGAAAATAATTTTTTTCTGTTTAGGAATCAGTATTTCCAACAAATTAGGGGTGTAGCAATGGGCTCTCCAGCTGCCCCAGCATATGCCAATGCTGTGATGGCATGGTGGGAAATTGAATATATGCCCATATTAAATGAAAAATACAATATTGTATTTTACTCTAGATTTATTGATGATTTAATTTTCATGATCGAAGGTAATGACTGTACAGTGGTTGATTTTTTTAATGAGATAAATTCTTTATCTAGTTACTTAAAGTTTACCAAAGGTAGTAATGGTTTAACTATCAATTTTTTAGATATTTGTTTTTGGTGGGACTATGCTGAAAACAGATTTCACAGTAAGATTTTTCGAAAACAGACTTTTACAAATGGTTACCTACATTATCAAAGCAGTCACCCAAGGCATGTTATCAAGAACATACCTAGGGGCCAGTTTATTAGAGCTAGCCGTATGACCAGCAAAAAAGAAGATTTAATACATGAATTCATGTTTATTGCCTCTCTTTTTTTAGATAGAGGGTATGATGAGGCTTTAATAATAGAAAGTGGAAATGAAATTTTTAATAAACATTTGACACATTATCCAGCCATTTTGAATAAATCAAATCAGGATACGGTTCATCAAGGTTACTGTTCAAGTACTATTGAGACTGGATTAGTGTGTTCATTAGAAATGAGTGCTGATAGCAACCGTATTAGGTCTACTTTAGAAAAAAACTGGAGAATTATTCAGGGGAACTCTGACATCAGTCGAGTGATTGGCAAGAAACCCAATTTTATTTTTTGAAATAATTACAACATTAAGAAGCTGCTTGAATGTGATAATTTAGGTATCAACAAGGCTATCACTAACAAAAAAGGCATGTTTTGTTGTCAGAACTGTAAAATCTGCAGATATATTTCTACAGGTCCATTCATTTGTGTTATGACTGCAGATAGAACTTTAGAGGTGCCTGGATACATTACTTGCAATACCTCTGGTGTTGTTTATATTGCTTTGTGCACTGCGTGTCCCGCTTTCTATGTGGGAATGACCACCAGAATTTTGGGGACACACATTAAAGAACATATATACAGCATAAAGAGTGAAGATTCTAACAATGCCTTATTTAAACATTCCATCATCTGTTGTAACTTTAAGAAATTTGTTTTTTCTGTGGTTGAAGTTTGCAAACAAGACATGAGGGCTGGGGATTTTAAAAACTATCTGGAGCAAAGAGAGACTTTATGGCAGATCAAGTTAGCATCAGATAAACCTCCGGGTATGAACGAAACAATAAATGTAAAATGTTTTTTTAAAATACCGTAAACTATCTATAAACAAACATCATGATTTGTCTTTCTTTTTTAGATAAATTGATTTCATTACCTTTTTAATTAGTAATTAACTTGTTAACGTTTTGTAAATTGGTTTTTAACTTGTATTTAAGGGCGTTGTTTTTTTGAATGAATGTATTCTGAGGAAGTCTGTTGATGAAAGCGGTGATTAAAAGTCTTGTACGCTATTTGTTTGGATTCTAACTTACTTCAGTTTGTTCCTCCTGCCATTGTTTTATTTATTGGTGTTAAGCATTATTGACTGCTGCTGTTTTTTTGCATGTTTGCACATACCCGTGGTTTGCTTTGAGTGGATTAAAGCTTTTAAAACCTTTGCTGGACCGGATTTATTTGTGCCTGAAGATAGTGGTGATTGTATTCTCAGTTTTGACTTTCCACTATTTTGCTCAAGTTTGCTTTATAAATATATCAATCTAATAAGCTAATGGTGGTTTGTAAGCTGTGTCTAGGCCCTGGCCTTATAAGATACAATTAATCATCTATATATATATATATATTCTTTCAGATCAGAATAGAACTTTATATTCCATATGTATATGTACTGAATCAATACTGATATGTTTTGATATTAGGACACTACTTTGGATTCATAAGATGACGTATTAGTGCTTGGTTCAAGATCACAATGGCTCATGTTCATTATATTATCACCTTATTTAAAGGGGTGAAATTTTTTTCATAATATGCTTATGGTTTGTGGCCATAAGGTGGCAGCAAGTGTCTTTAACATTTGGATTTTACTAAACAGGTCTTGGTGTCCTAGAAATAGTATTTGAAGCTTTTTGATTTTCAGCCTTAGACTCAAACTAGCATTTTTGCTATAACTGATGCTTCACTAAACAATTTTTGTGATCCTTATATATAGCATTGTAAGTTTGGACTCTTCCCTGCATACAAGAATTTGAATATATTATTATTTGGATTCCTAGTTTAAACGTTAGAGACGTAGGTCGACCGTTTTTTAATTAAAAACTAATACCAATTGGGTTTTGACATATGTGGGTTGTAGTCTTGTCTGTTATTTTTGATAAGGGTGTAGGTCATACACCAATTTGATTCACAGTTGAGACGAAGGTCAACTGTGTATAAGTTTTTGTGAAGGTGAAGCTTAATAAATATATCTCTTTTACATGGATACCTGATTTGTTTAGGTGTTGCTTATTATATTATTTCATGAACCAATGTGACCTTGAATAGAAATACTGATTATACTATTAGAATTGTTGTTTTTCTGAATTTATGATAGGAGTATTCATACATACCGGTTTGACATATCTATTAACATTGTGTTTAACCAAATTGGATCTTGGTTATGTTTGTGGTCCCCTCTTTTTTGGGATAAATAGGAAACTCATTTTGACCGTTCTTTAAGGTTCTGAAACTCTGACTTTTTGATAGATAACATGGATTTAAGAGGCATTTTGCAGGGTTTGTCTGCTGACAAAGATAATTTGGAAGCCTTTGGCCTTAATATGTCCGATTCTGGCAACTCAAATGCAGGAGATACTAGACATGCATGTAGTAATCTGTTTTACAAAATTACAAAAAATATGAGGGCTTTGAGAGCCAATGTATGGCACTTAAAGCTATTCAAAGCTTATAAATTAAAAAATATAACTCCTCGTGGGCTCAGAATTCGGATCCAGCCTCTTGTAGGCTTGATTGATGAGCAGTTGACAAAAGATTGGGTCAAAACACAACATGATGCGTCCATGCTATTTGTTGACACACTTGTATCCTATTACGAACGTATGGTGGGATTACAGACCACTGAAGTTTATAATTGTTTAGAAGCCCAGGTTTTTGAACATGAACAGTTTTTTTTCCAATCATATGAAAGAATTCGCCAAGGACCTAGCCACTTTGGAGACACAATTGGTAAAAAAGAAAACACAAAAGTTCCAGCATGATTTGACAGATTATGAGAAAGGCAAACCCTTTGTTGCACAGCGAAATGTAAGATTTTATGATTCAGTTAGCAGGGTGAACAAGAAAAAGAGGCCTAGATCAATACCGAAGAAAAATACTTATTCTACAAGTAGTGTTACGGACGAGGATACTTCCTTGGTCACAGATTTTGAATGCCCCTCCAACCAGGGGTCCCCAGTGGCCAAGCGTAAACCTTTAGTGGACCCTTTAGAATTAGAATACGTAGGGGGGAGGCAGGAAACATAGGAGAAGGGGCATGCAGTCTACAATAGTTGCTACAGAAGATAGTGAAATAACTAACAATGTGCATAATACATCCTCTTTTGAACTGTCACCTGTGCATAATAAAGTTCTTAACAAGGGTCTAAATTTTGTGCCTTCCTCCTTTGTTTCTGAACAAACACTTGTGAATGAATTAAATGACTTTTGTCGTTTGATTAATTTAAAAATATTTTTTGCAGATCATGACTGCTCTCAAAGTTCTTCTGGTTTCCATTTTAGGAAGTCTAACTTCCAACCACCTATGGACAAACATGTGGCCATATTCAGGGAATGTGTGATTAAGGATTTACATTTCTCCCCTGGTTACAAACATATTAAACACAATCTTACTTTATTGGAACAACAAGGGCTTCAAGAGCTTAGTTCCAACCATGATATTGTGATTCTGCCATCTGATAAAGGGGGAGGCATTGTGGTCATGGATCGGGTCATGTATATTGCAGAAGCTCATAAACAGCTATCTGATGCTAGATTTTATATGCATATGATAGTGGACCCCACACCTAACTTTAAAACACTTATTGATTCTTTCCTGGATATGGTCACAGAAGAAGGAGTAATTGATCAACATACTTTCCAACAATTAAAGGTTCCACACCCTATTCCTCAGTATCTTTATTTGCTACCTAAAATACACAAGGATCCTATTTGTCCTCCTGGCCGGCCTATTGTTTCAGGCAAGGGCTCCCTTACGGAGCCATTATCTGCATTTTTGACTTATCATCTTAAACCTCTATTGTCGTCGGTCCGATCTCAACTCAAAGATACTACTGAATTTTTGAACATTATCCAGGATACTCAGCTGGAATCAGATTGGTGACTTTGCACTATGGATGTTACCTCACTTTACACCAGTATTCCACATGAGGCTGGCATTTCAGCCATAACATTTTGGTTGAAACAATCTCAACTTTATACTATGGGATTTAACAACTTTCTAATCAAAATGGTTGAATACATATTAACTAAAAATGTCTTTTTCTTTGACGGTCAACCATATTGGCAAACAAGGGGTACGGCCATGGGGGCGTCTTTTGCTCCAATTTATGCAGATCTCTTCATGGGTTTTTTTGAGCAAATATATATATATATATATATATATATATATATATATATATATATATATATATGACATCTGTAATAATAAATATTTGGCTGAATTGGATATTTGGAGGAGATATTTAGATGATTATTGGATGGTGTGACGGGGTGATTTGCTTTTGGCTCAGGAGTTTGTCAAATATCTGAACAATAATCCCTGTGGTATTTATTTTACCTTCGATATGCAATACCAAGATATTGTTTTTCTGGATGTCATGATAACTCGACAAACTGATCATATTCTGGCCACAAGAGTGCATAGGAAATTTCCACAGTATAATACTCTTTTACATGCCTCTAGCAATCATCCCTGTCGCATAATCAACAACATCCCCAAATCCCAATTTATACGTAGCAAACGCATTTGCTCATCTGCCAAATCCAATGAAGAATGTCAACAGGATCTTTGTGATAGATTTATATACAGAGGATATAATAGACCTCGTATCTATCAAGCTATCAATGAGGTCAAACACATGCCACGGTCACAGCTTTTACAATATAAAAATGAACAAGGGGCCTCCAATAGTTCTAGAACCCAACCCATCAGATTTACAACCACTTTTGGGAGTAATTCAACATAATTTAGGGAAATAGTTAATAACCATTGGGGAATATTACGGGCACATGAATGTTTGTCTGAGATCCAACCTGAAAAATGTGCATTTTCATATCGCAGGGGCCGGACGATTAATTCATATTTGACACATTATAAGAAACTTCATCCAACAACATCTGTACAGACCACACTATTTGGGGACCCACTAATTGGTTCATTCCCTTGTGGTCATTGCAGTGCTTGTAGACATATGGCCAAGAGTAAGGAATTCAGCAGTGCCAATACTTCGCGGATATTTCAGATTAGGGTCTTTGGCAATTGTAGCACAGATTGGGTGGTATATTTAGCCACCTGCATGTGCTTTTCATTTTATGTAGGTCAAACCTCCAGACCACTGAGATTCCGAATCAGTGAACACCTTAGTGCTATTAGAACAAAGAAAATAGCTAATGCATTATATAAACATACTTTAACTCATAAAATGGCACAATTTCAATTTGTTATTATTGATAAAATTCAGTTGCCTAGGATTTCTAAAGCGGGCTGGCATGAGAAGCTTAATAATATGGAATCTCTATGGATCACCAGGTTGGGTGCTTTATTCAAACCTGGCCTAAATGAATGTTAATGTATATTTAATAGCTACTCATGCTGGCTGTGCAATGTGCAATTGATTTATCAGATTTAGATTTATATATTATTTTGACATGTTTATTTTATTTATTTATTTTATTTATTTTTATTTATTTTACATTTGTTAACCGAGCTAGCCCAACTGGATACATGTCCATTTTCAGTGGAGGCCCGAGGAGAAAAGCTCCGCTAACTACTACTTAACAAGTTAAGAATATACAAAATTATACAATAAAAAGAAAATATTTTCTTTAAACCTCTTACAGGCTGTCTAGGCATTTGAGTACAATTTGAGGCTTAGCAGGTGAATAAGTTTAGATAATTTACTAGGTTATGATATTTCTACCTTATATATAAGTAGCAAAATTTAGAATTATGTCTAATTAAAAAGGGAGAGACAGAAGCATTTAAGAAGTGGAAAGTGGAGTATGCTAGAGTTAGGAAGAAGAGGAGAGGGAGGTCAGATGAAAGGAAGGAGGGAAAAAAGGTTACCCAGGGTTATTGCAAGAGCATAGCCAGTGGTTGGTTAGGAAGAGTTTTAGTTTGGTTTTAAATAGCGGAATTGAAGTCAGGGATGTGAGGTCTGGTGGAAGTTGATTCCATATTTTTCCAACTGAGTTGGAAAACGTGGAGTCACCTGCTACATTATTTGATCGAGAAGTTTGTATCAGTATTTTGTTAAAGGAACAAAGGTTCCTCATATTGTGATAGGGTTTTATGAGGGTGGAGAGCACTGGTGTGTTTTCAGGGTGATAAAGGACTTTATGGGCAATTGTAAGTTGATAGTATTGTATAAGGTGGGGTAGTTCCAGCCACCCTAGTTTTGTAAGATTCAAACAATGGTGAGTTCTATATGGAGAGGCAGTAGCAAATCTGGCAATGTTGTTGTATGATGTGGCTAGTTTATTGAGGTTATACTTAGAAAGATTACTGTATATGGAGGAAGCATATAATAGGGTAGAGATTAAGTGGGTTCTAGCTATAGTAGTTCTGGCTTCAGGAGTTAAGAAAGATTTGATTCTGTAGAGAGAACCTAGTTTTCTTTTAGTTGTTTTTATAGTGGAGTTGATATGAAAGTCAAATTTTAGTTGGTTGTCAATAGTAATACCCAAGAGTTTAGTCATTTGGTCTGGAGCGATAAGGGTGCCATTGTTAGATGTAAGTGTAAAATCAATAGAGGGAGACAGGTGAGTAGGTGGAAAGAGCAGAAGTTTGGTTTTCTTGGGTTGAGGAGAAGACAGTGATTAGAGAACCATTGGTCTATGGTGGTGAAGGTTTTTTGTGTTAGGGAGTGAAGTTCAGTCTGGGTTGTGGCAGAGCAAATGATGGCAGTGTCATCAGCATATTGAATACAAGTAGATAGAGAAGTGGCTAGATGCAGATCATTTATAAAAATGGAAAACAGAAGGGGACCTAAGATGGAGCCCTGAGGGACTCCTATAGAGGTGGGGAGAAGATCAGAGACATGGTTGTCCCAGAGAACTGCCTGTTTGCGATTTTCAAGATAGGATGTGAACCAGCTTAAGGCATGGTTGTCCAGAGAGAGGGAACTTAAGCGATGTAAGAGGAGTTGGTGATTAACCATGTCAAAGGCTTTTTACAGGTCTACAAAGAATGCTGAGGAGGGAGTATTATTGTTGCGATTTATGTTAATAGAGTCGATGAAGGATAATAAGGCTGTGGTAGTACTATGGAATGGTCGAAACCCATGTTGGCAGTTAGCTAGGAGATTGTTGCTTAACAGGTGATTAAGTAACTGTTTGTGGATACATTTCTCCATTATTTTTGCAAGAGGGGATAGTAATGCTATGGGGCGGTAGTTAGAATACTCCATAGAGTCACCTCCTTTGAAGAGAGGGATAATGTGTGAAATTTTCCAGACTGTAGGGATAGTACTTTCTTTTAAAGTCCTATTAATCAATAGAGAGATGGGGTAGGCTATCGCTTTGGCACCTAGTTGGAGATATTCTGTAGGTAATTTGTCAGCTGAAGGGGTTGTTGGCTTAAGTTTTTGAAGTAAGGACAAAATGTAGGAGGTAGGTATGGGTTGGAGGTGAAATGGGGGGGGGAGTAAAGCTAGGGGTAGATAGTTTGGAGGTATCAGGGCTTTGTTGGTCAGCTAGCTTTAGAATGGCTGAAGTAAAGAAGGTGTTAAAGGCATTAGCTATTTGTAAAGGGGAGTTAGTGTTGGAGCCTAGTGGGTTAGGTGTGGCAGCTTTGCCAGGGGATAGCAGTGTATTAATAGCGGTCCAAAATTTATGTGGTTGGTGGAGGGAAGATTGTTGTAATTGAGTGTAGAAGTTTTTTTTATCTTGTAGGATGGCCTGTTTTGTCATATTTCTTTTTTGTTTAAAAGAGAGATGATCAGTTATGTTTTTAGTGGTTCGCCATTTGGTCCAGGCTTTATGTCTACTAAGAATTAGTTGTCTAGTTTTGTTAGAGAGCCATTGTGCTGTCTTAGCTTTCATACGTATGGAATGCAAGGGGGCATGATGTTCAAGGATGGTGAGAAAGGTATTATTGAAGTGGTTAACAGCTTCATCTATTGGGAGAGATTTAAGAGGTGACCAGTTAACTTGCATAAGTTCATTGTGAAACAGATTGGGGTCAAAATGTTTTTTGCAACGGGATAATCGAACTTGGGTTGGGATAGAAAAATTAGTTTTATGCCTGATGATATAAGTTAGGGAGTGATCACTGAGGTCATCTGGGAGAGTTCCTGTTGTATATTTTTGCTGGGGACTATTTGTTAAGATCCAGTCGAGTATAGTTTCTTTATTATTATATTTGTTTGTTCTTGTAGGGGAGTTTATGTGTTGAGTGAAGCCATGCAGGTTAATAAGGGTAGATGGATTAGTATGTTCACATAAGTTCCAGTCAATATTCAAGTCTCCTAAAAGTATCGTTTCTTGAAGGAGGTTTAGAGAAAGCCAGCTTAGTAGGTCTTCTAATATGGTAGGATTTTTGCCTGGAGGAATATAGGTACAAATATTATTAATAGTTTTGTGAGGATTGATTTGAAGTTTTGAGATAATTAATTCAACATTTGTGTCAGTTAAAAGAGTATGATTTGTTATACTTATTTGCAGGCCAGTTTTATAAAATATAGCTACTCCGCCACCTTTTTTGTTTAAGCGGTCTTGTCTCAGGATGTTGTAGCCAGGGGGGATAATTTTGTTATCTTTTATTGTAGGTTTGAGCCAAGATTCAGTTAGACAGAGAATGTCGAACTGTTGGACTTCTAGAAGAGCATGAATTTGTGGTATTTTATTACAAATGCTACGTATATTAAGTTGGGCGATTGAGAGTGATTTGGGAGGTTTAGTAGGTGGTGTTGGCTTTGGTTTAACTAGTTGGCAGTTGGATGATAATGGGGATAGGTCAGGGCCTGGGTTGGGGTGTATGTCTCCATGTATTAATGAGCTAATTAATAAAAGGTTGTAGAATTGAGAGGGTTTGCACTGGTAAATATCACGTTTTTTGAGGTTATGAATACAGTATTTGGTGTGAAAAAGACGGTGATATTTAGGTAGAAGATAAGAGGTTTTATAGATGACATTGAGATAGTTAATGGATGTTGATGGGGGAGTAGTTAGGGTATATTTGCGTGGGATAGTAAAAGTTGAGGGTAAAATTTGTTCGTAGGAGGTTGAGAGATCGGTAGAGGTGAGGGTAGTTAGGAGAATTAGTAGTAGGGTAGGGTGGTATTGGATTGGCATATTAAGTTGGATCTAAGTGAGTGGCTTGAGAGGATGTGGTCTGAAGAGTAGATAGGAGGGGGGGAGGGGACTAATTATAGAGGAGGTGGGGACAGGAAGATGTTGTGAGTGGTTGTGAGAGGGGAGGGGTGTGTCTATGCGGGGATAAATGTAGAGGTCCCAGGGGCGGGTGAGATTTGGGGGCAGGGAGGGGAGCGGAGTGAGCCCGAAGGGCGAACGGAGCGGGAAGACACAAAAGAGCTGTAGTTGCACAGAAAAAACAATCAGTAAAGGTGGAGAAACAGCAGGTAAGTTTGTAACAGGTATTGTAGAAGCAATACAATAAAAATGTAGCGAGAGGTGAATGTGCAGATGTGTAGCAGCAAAGTAAAAGCAAGAAGAGAGATTTGTTAGGGGCCAGGGAGAAAGAGAAGAGCAGTTATGAGCAAGGAGATCCAGGTACAAGAAAAAAGGTATTGGAGAGTTAAAGAGCAAGTTAAAAGGGAGTCAACCAAATAGTAGAAGGATGCCACCTAGTGGCCAGCAGGTTAAATCAGAGTTATGTAGGTAAGGAAGGGGTAAATGGAGGAAAATAGTAAGGGAAAAAAAACGGTGTTAAGGATAAAGGAGATGGAATTTACAATGGTGGCTATGGGAGAGTAATGAATAAGGGTCTGGAAAAGTATTCAGATAGGAAATTAGGGTATTGGCTGCTGGTAGTCCTAGGCAGGTAGCTAGACTAGGATTCTCAGGTCAGAAGATTTGGATTAAACATGTATAAGTAGCCTACTTTTACAGTCTGTTTTGGATGAAACCACCGAAGATTACAGGGTTAGGGCTTGGTGGACACAATTTCAGGTCTTCCAGGAGGGCAGAGACACTTGTGTAGGTGATTGCAGGTTCCAGAAAGGCAATTTTACAGTCTGTTTTGGATGAAACCACCGAAGATTACAGGGTTAGGGCTTGGTGGACACAATATCAGGTCTTCCAGGAGGGCAGAGACACTTGTGTAGGTGATTGCAGGTTCCAGAAAGGCAATTTTACAGCCTGTTTTGGATGAAACCACCGAAGATTACAGGGTTAGGGCTTGGTGGACACAATTTCAGGTCTTCCAGGAGGGCAGAGACACTTGTGTAGGTGATTGCAGGTTCCAGAAAGGCAATTTTACAGCCTGTTTTGGATGAAACCACCGAAGATTACAGGGTTAGGGCTTGGTGGACACAATTTCAGGTCTTCCAGGAGGGCAGAGACACTTGTGTAGGTGATTGCAGGTTCCAGAAAGGCAATTTTACAGTCTGTTTTGGATTAAACCACCGAAGATTACAGGGTTAGGGCTTGGTGGACACATTTTCAGGTCTTCCAGGAGGGCAGAGACACTTGTGTAGGTGATTGCAGGTTCCAGAAAGGCAATTTTACAGCCTGTTTTGGATGAAACCACCGAAGATTACAGGGTTAGGGCTTGGTGGACACATTTTCAGGTCTTCCAGGAGGGCAGAGACACTTGTGTAGGTGACTGCAGGTTCCAGAAAGGCAATTTTACAGTCTGTTTTGGATGTAACCACCGAAGATTACAGGGTTAGGGCTTGGTGGACACAATTTCAGGTCTTCCAGGAGGGCAGAGACACTTGTGTAGGTGATTGCAGGTTCCAGAAAGGCAATCTAGATTACCATCCAGCACCAGGTTCGGGACGTACAGCAGCCAAACCGATGGTTGGGAAGGAAAGAAGGAAAGATTTATTGTTTTGATATTTTGATATATGACTCATAATATATTTTTTGAGTTTTTGTGTTGACTGTATACAAAGTATATTTTTTGGTGTATACACCTTTAAAAATGTCCATTATTTAAGGAACATCAGGATACACAATTTCCTATACATTCTCTCTTTGCACTGAAGAAGGCTATTGTTAGGCCGAAACCGGTTTGCAATGCTTTGTTTTATCTTGCCACAATAAAATATATTTTTCTGCTTGCCTTCAACCTTGTGCTGGCTCGTTTTGTGTTATGTGATGCGATTTAGTTTGAGCCTTGCACTGGATCCACCGTGCATGAATTTGGTTTGCTCTATGAAGGGTAAAGGGCATTACTATAAATTAGAACAGATGGGACTCATCACTAAAGACCAAAGTAGACAGAAGGAGCATGATATGGCTACAAAATATCATACCAGGGAGATTCACAGGTAGCTGATGTCCTAATGTCCTTCAAGAAGCTTTACTGATACAAATCAATGTTGACTTTTTCTGCCTCTCAAATACATATTTATCAGGATTCATTGTTATATCAAATCAATATGAGCTTAGTGGGGCCTGGGTTCAGTTAATGTATGTACTTGAATCCCTGTTTAGTCACATACTGTGACTTGATTTCATCAAAATCAAGGAACTTAGGAAGCAAAGGTTTCTTCTTACCTTCAAAGTTGAGTGGTCGCAGAGTTAGTACAGGTAGGGATGTGGAGAGTGCAGTCACTGTATGACTGCCTGCAAAGAAGTTTTTTGGGCTGCCAGTGAAAGCTGACATTTGGAAAGATTGTATCAAAGTACTCCAGGTTCTTTTTTTTTATTTGTAATTTGTAAAGTGGAGAAAGTTGACATTTGTCAGTGCTCATTTCACTTTTTCACTTTTTGCAATCTGATCATAAAAAATGC
The DNA here is from genome assembly GCF_019279795.1 of Protopterus annectens. Lineage (NCBI taxonomy): Eukaryota > Metazoa > Chordata > Ceratodontiformes > Protopteridae > Protopterus > Protopterus annectens. The sequence goes on along the minus strand of NC_056745.1, from coordinate 1,210,805,971 downwards.
CAGTTAGATGCAATTAATCCTATGTATAAAAATTATTTCTAAATGGCATCAGTGACTGACTTCTTCTGACTCTACAAGTACAATTTTATACTATTATTAGGTTCCCCAGTTTGATGTTAGCTCCACCAGTCCTCTAAAGGACATCCGTGATTGACGTCTTCTGACTCTACAAGTACAATTTTATACTAGTATTAGGTTCCCCAGTTTGATGTTAGCTCCACCAGTGATACATTCCAGACTCAGACTTTCGTACAGACATGGGTGAGATACCATCTCATAAACAAGGCAGAGGTCACCTCTGAGTGACCTATAAAATAAAAGAATATAATGACTTTGTCTGAAGCCTTTCTGCATAGTTTTTTTATCCATCTCTAAGTAGCCTATAAGAAACAGGATATCATGACAATTTCTGAAGCCTTTTTGTATAGTTTAAAGGATAACTATGCCTTAAACTTGTCTCCTTTCCTAGAATGTATTTCCACCCTAAAGAATAGTCTCCATACTTCCATATATTAAAAAAGACATGACTTAGCAGTATCTTCCCATCAGCAAAACTTCTCATTTTAGTCAGCTTCCTCAGTGCACACCATGAGCTGAATGAAATCTTATGACACTTTCTTTAGGAATTTGTCTCCCTTGCTCTTACATCATTTCAACTATGACATTTGAATTTTTCCTGCCAAGGAAAAATGGATCCCCATCAGTTAATCTAGTTTTCAGAAACTCAAAATTATCATCATTAATAAGACTATATGATCAAATGTCTAACTGGAGATTGCAGTACAGGGAGGATCAGGAAATGTACTATTTTCTTCAATGTAGTGCAATCTCGGAGTTGGTAAATATAATTGCAGGGGGTGTGGGGGTGGGCTTGCCCCCCCCCCTGCAAAAATGTAAAAATGATAGATTTTTGTGTTTTTTTTTTTATGTTTGAGTTTTCAGAAATTTGTTTGAGCTTTCAGAAATTCGATCATATTTTTTCGTCGATATGAATTTTGAATAACTGAAAACTTGATCAAATGACATAGATCTGGAAAAACATATACAGCAAGGTACCTGTAGCTCTTTATTGTTATTTCACACCAGTCGGGTTATAAGACCGTCTCTAATGAAAATTCACAGCTCTTTTACTGTGAACTGTTATTTACAGCTACATTCTTTCCTTCCCTTTTCCACAAATGTACTGAACCATTTGTTTTATGGAGGTGAAGATATGTGTGAACCACTAGGCCACTTCGCTAATTAGTTGAGCTTTGCAAGCCAGGAAATATGATACTTTGTTGGACTATGGGAAGGAAGGTAGAAAGAAGACATTATTTCAAACTAAAAAAATATTTTTTTTAAAGGCTACGTTATCTCTGCAATTTCTTTACATTTCTGCAAGCACATTTTATAGACTGCATAAAGCATGTGTAAGGATGTATGAGTCATTGCAAACCATCCATTCAAGTACTGTGCTAAATATTCTGAAACTTAACATTACTTCTCACTACCTTCTATTCTAAGTGAATGGCAATTGTGGTCTGACAGGAAACACTACCGAAAGTTAATCTCATCAGCTTTGTCCTCACACTGCATTTCTGGCAAACGGCAGCTTTCCAGGAAAATAAGACACACCAGCATGTTTGTCCCCCTACTACATCTTTCAGGGTTAGAAGAAAAACTAAAAATTAGTAATAAAGAATTATTGTGATTCTGGTGGGTTTGGACTGTATAGGACTTCATGACATGATAAAATATATATATATTTTTCTATTTCTGCCCATAGCACTCCTTCATGTTTTCCCACTCTTTAATTTCTCTAGTAAAGAATTGTATTTTTTCCAAGATGCTACAAGTGGCTGGTTCCATCGCCATTAAATACAGTGCTGTATTTAACAATGGTTTGGATAACCAAGGCATAAACATGGTCACCCTGAACATGAAGGATTGGCAGAACAGCACAGGCAGTGGACAGCAGTGACCAACTAATCCCTAGATCTATGACAGTATTTCTTTAAAGAGAGGATTGTTAATCCATGGAATGGATAACTAGAAAATGTGGTTAAGAAAAGATATGTGGAGTCATTCAAAAGGACACCGGACTGATAAAGAAAATTGCATGGGTAACAGACAGACGAGAGGTAGAATGCTGAATTCACTTAAATAGCAAGCTAGATAGGCTAAGTGACTTAATCTTCCATTAAATAAATGTAACAATCTGGAATTTAATGCAGAGGAATTGCATAGCTAAGCACTTTGATGGGAACTCCAGAGAAAACATACAAATATACTGGGCTGAACTTTTACAGGACACAGAAGGAACAGCATCTGGGAGCCATAGTCACCATTAAGAAGAATAATGTAATCTGAAAGGTCAGTAATGAAACTTGAAAGGGTTAATGCGGTGCTTAATTTGAAGAGTAGAATACAGAGGCGCAGGATCATGCTTCCATCAAACAGGGTATAGCTGCATGTACTGTTCCCAGTTCTGGAGGCAATAAATACAAGGAGAAATTAAGGTGGAAGAAAGCATGTGGCATGGCGTTACCAAAATGGATGGAAGGGCCTGGTATAAGAAACTCAAGACAGTTGGCAGAGACACACACACACACACACACACACACACACACACACACACACACACACACACACACACACACACACAAGAAGTCAAGGAATATGATTTGGGAGTACCACATTTCTACTGATCACAAGGAAGGGATGAAAGTGAAATGAAGATGAGGGGGGCATGAGTGACAGCTGACAGCACACTGATTCAAGACAACCCTGAGAAAATACTACTTGACAGAAAGGGTTGTGTGACACAGGAAAGATGGTAGTAACCTGGCCAAACTTTCACACTGCTGGGAGCTATCCGAAGCATCAGTTTGCAGCCTACACCACTAATTCTAATAAATTGGGGATGGCAAGTTGGGGATGTTCTCTGAGCTACTTGTTTCAAGCATGTCACTACTGCAGCTCAGGGCTAAGGAAAAGGAAAAAAATGATCTACCATCTGATGCAACATTAACTCTGTTTTACAGAGTTAATATAACCCCACATTAAAAACAGGCTCTCACAGCACATAAGGATCATTTCAGCACTTATTTAACAAACTAACTACCTTCTGTTACCCCACAAGTGAAACGTTCAACTGTTTTACAAACACAAATTCTGTGAAATTTTCAGAATCCACAACATCATGTTTTTTTCTTACGTTCATTACCCTCAGTAAAAACAGAAATGCAAAAACCCACTCACATGTCTCCAAATGCTCTTTGAAAAGCATGCTATTATCCTCATAACCTGTTCCTGAAAACATATCTGTCAGGATGTCTGCTGATTTGCTTTAGGGTCATGAATATCTGTATTATGATCTCTTCAAAACATCCTTTCAAAGGTTTATATATTACTTTCTTTTAATTTATTTCACCTTTTTCACAGCTTTTGTTCTGCATACTTATCAGATAAATGCATGGTAACACCTTGCTCATGCTACACTGCAGGGTGTGCACCTGTAAGTTTTATTTGAGACTTTCAGCTCATCTTTTAAGTAATAGAAGTCTGCATTATCTGTCTTTTATGAAACTGTAGCTTAATAAAACAAAATCACAACATACTGCGGTAATTAATGCTCTATCACGTTGATGCTATTAACTCAAGGTATGATTTGTAGCCAGATGGCCCAGAATCCCCTGCAGCAGACACCAGACTTTGGACACAGCAGCAGGTAATTGAATAACCTGCAGTACTTGCTAACGCTTTTTAAAGCTCAGGCCAGATGTTTGCTGATGTCAGCTTTTTCACCTAGATCTAATTAAAATCATATGACACCATCCAGCACTAGGAAGGCAATAAAACCAGCAAATTAAAATTCAAAGCACGTACACACATCTGTATACAACATTATGTTTCCTTAGATTTAGACACGTCAAATTCTTAATTATTGACATTAGTGCAGTAAATATATATATATATATATATATTTAAGTACATTTCAAAGGACAACTTTTATCCTCCAAAGCTCACTATCTGAAGCATAAACAGCAGTTTAAGACTTCAACAGCAAAATAAACTGATAAAATATATTAAGCTGTTACTTCATTTAGCTTGTTGGTGTCAATCTCACACTCCCTCAGAAGCTTCTGACATTTAACATGCAAATAAAAAATACCAATTAATGGCTTGAGGCTGATGCACACCATGACTCTTCCAACCACCTATCCACCCTGCAGGACCATTCCCAGGCAAATGCTACCTATGTGGAACTTCCGCACTATGTAATCTACAGCTCATTGGGTGGTCCTCATGTCTACTCTGCAGCAGACCTGCAATTGCAATGGGACTTTCAAGTTTCTTCTGAATGACACATGCAAGCTTCCCTTCAAAACTAAAAACATAAAGTCTGAGATAAAAGTATATAATTATTTCACAAAGGAAAATAATTTGAAAAATTATACTAAGCTAGTGTGCATGTTTACTGCCAATAATGGCTTTCACTCTGCATTTCACAATTGTTATAAAAAGCAGACACTCTCTCCCAATGAACAACAGCCTAAATGTCTAAAATAAACATAGATAAACTTAAACCCTTGCAGAAGTGCTCTATAATTCTTCATGGTACTGATTAGCTTGTCACCTGAAAGATAAAGCGAGTTTCTCATTCTGGTATTTTACTTGCAGCATCAGTGACTAACAAGCTTATGGGGGGTGAGGCACGTAGCACTTTTTTCATCTCTGCGATTATTAAAACTTGGATACATTAAGAACATTCTTTTACAGGTTTGAAACAGTTTGCAAGGATTAAGTCCTTAAGGTATGATCTGCTATTTTAGTCAAAGAAACCACAGAACAATGTCTTAGAACGTCCTCTGTTCATGACCATAATGACCTACAGTGTCTTTGATTGTACTGCTCAGCCTCCTTACTCAATTGAACCTTGTCTTGCACTGGTCTGCTGACCACAGGTTTTGTGCAAATCAGCATTTGGCACAAGCTGATAAGATATATGATTCTCAGTCTTAGACGGACATAGAAGAAGTGGTCTTTGGCCAATGTTCAAAATTCCTGCCATAAGAGGGAAAACAACTTGCAGGCACAGCTAGATCTGCTACCACAGGTTACATAAAAAATGCAGCTGTATTTTAGTAACAGGTGTTATCAGCTGGTGGACTATATCACGACAACTAGTATTTATACATAATATTAAGAATTATGGAACATAGCGAGGGAGACTTTCTTTGTTATTAACAGATTGACTGGGGAAGGGACAGATACCAGTAGTACATGTGCTTCACAAGCCCTTGTGTGTCCACTAACACATCTACAAGAATAAAATATGCAAGGAGATACTCAATCGTTCTCTGACTTACAGAGCGATGTTATGTGACACTCTAATATAATTCCAAGTTATGAACATAAAACTGCAAACTACAGCAGAACAGCATATGTTGACAATCACTGTTCTCCTTCAGAGTTGCTTTTTTGCAGGGAAACTGCTCTTCTGTACCTCCCTTACCCTCACTACTTATATATATAAACTCTGAGATAACTATACTTTGGAGAAAAGGGAATATTCCAAGACATAGCGATCTTAAATTATACATGTAAATTACTGTTTTTGCCTATTCAGCCTCCCTTGTCTGGGACCCGCACTTAAAGTCTTGGAATTTAAAACTGTTCATGCGTGAATGGGCATACCTTCGTTGAAGGTTGTGCATCAGGCCTGACAAGCCAGTACGTAAAAATCAACTGCCAATCACTAGCGGACCGGAGTTCCGCTGTGGTGACCCCTAACCGGGAAAAGCCGAAAGACACAAACAAACCATGTCATACAGTGAATGATCTACTAGAATAGAATGAAATTGGGCAGGAGAACAATAACTTCATGGTCTTCCTTTCTCGCAGACCTCCCCCTTAGATGCTCTGCTGATCTATTTATTCCACCTTCCCATGTGCTTCTTGGAAGCCAAGGATATTAAATGCAATCTTCAGATAAATGAAAATTTAAGTGCAGTTAAGGGGGAATACAACTAACTTATAAATAGCAATATCTTGGGGTACTCCATCTTCTCTGAGATTCAGTGATCTTAAGAGTTAGTATTTATAAGTAGTGGGGTGTGGAATGCACAGCACCCCAACCATTTTGGGACTGCAGATACAGGCTTTAAGAGTATAATGGCTAGTTTTGGAATTCACTTTTTTCAGGGATTACAGTCTAATTTTCAAAGTACCAGTTCTCCCATTTCCAAGAGGGAGGTAACTTTTCCTACCCAGAATTACCATCCCACTACAGGGTGGGTCTATTCCTTTCAGGGGGCGCTATCTCAAAACTAACTGAATATTACTTGTTAAGGATGGGGGTGGCAATTGACTAATAGCTAGTGAGCCATCATTATTCTAATTATGATCATCATTTGCTGCAAAACCTAACTCTCTCCCCCGGTGGCTGGAATGTGCACTTGCATACACGACTACCTAAAATACCTTCTCCTTGTCTCCTCATTCATGTCAATGGATGCTCAAGCATATGCACCCTTCATGATGAAAAGTTACTCTACAAATGCATTTTGATAGAACCAGGTACACATTCCAGGCCCTAGTACTGCATGCCCTACACTTGTAATGTTGATAGCCAATGGAAGACAACAGGTTGGTCTTTCTCCCATCTGACCTGTGAATTCAGGTCAGCACTAGCCACTCCTCACTCTCACCACATCTATTCGAATTCTGCAGCACCCAGGATGATATTCAGTCCTGGATCACCATGGTAGTTTGGGCTTTACCTATCTATGTCATAAAGCCCACCAATGAACCTGTGTTTTTCCTAGTTTTGTTACATGCCAAAAAAGAAATTATTTTCAACCAACAGAGGTCCTAATGAAGGAAGCAGAAGTCATCTAAATGATGTTTCTGTACAAACATAATAAGATGAAGTCCACAAAAGTAATTAGACTCTTTGCAGCTACCCTTCCTGTGACACCTGCCCATACCCTCATGCACATATCACAGGCATTTGTAAACTGCCTCCCTTTAACCAACTCTGCACTAATGCCTCTGACAATCTATTCAAAGGTACTACTCCTCTATATAAAAATAACGGATATATTCTTTCCAAATATGCTGATCTAAGAAGGACCTGCACAATGAGTCTATGTTCATGAATATCTTTTACTACACTGCAATTCTGCCTTTTTTTCTGCTGAAGTGCCCACATTCAAGGTGTGGGCTTCTTTGCCGGTACGTATCACAATATTATCCACTACAGTACAAGATCATGCCTAACTTCTGAGCTTACCATTTCACTCCAAACCACTAAATGAGACCACCTTCTGCAAATAAAAAAAAAGAATGAAGATTTGAAACTTACACTGTTACAAAGATATCTAAATATATAACTGCCCACTTTGCAAAGAGGTCTAACAGTTTCACCAAAGAAGATCTCTTCATAGTTGAACCAGTAAAAACATATCTGATCTGTTATATATCATATTAGAGGCCCTCCTCAGAGATTTTAAAAGAATCCCAAGGAAGAAAAAAGCCAGGACAGAGATGGGTAGAGCCAGAGAATGGCCAAGAGATGAAGTCTTAGATGCTATAACTAATGCCCCAAAGAGGGCTCCATTCCTGAAGTAACCAGCCAAGCAGTAATACCTTGTGAATATGTGACCATATGTCCAAGTATCCACACTGCAAATGTACACAATGGAAACATTTTTGAAGGAAACTCTGGATACAGCCATGTGAAGTGGCCTTTAGGCAGGAGTATGGTCCAAATAGCTAGCGTGCAGGCTGATGACAAATAATGATGCAGTTGCAAATCTACCTGAAAAGAATTTACTTGACAAATACCAGCATTTCTCCTCCCAGCATAAGCAGGGATAAACAGCCATTCTGTCTTACTACACTCATGCATTTGTTTCAGGTAGAACCCAAGTTCATGCTGCGCATGCAGGGTCCAGGGTTCAGGGTTCAGAACAGGTTCTTTCTTCCCTATTTACAGGTAAATGGGTAAACTGACTTAAAGGTAAGTCAGGCGCCTTTTTTGGGGGAGGCCATGGAATTGTCCTAAGGATCAACTAATACTTGTGAAGAAAGAGCTATGGTCCTCTACACATATATGCCAGAAGCTCTTAAGTTCCTGAGGTAAGAGCAGACCACCAGGAAAAGCATTTTTCAAGGGAAATATCAAAGTTATCAAACCAGTGAATTCAAACAGAGGACAGGATCAGGCATGAGGCATAAGTCCCAAACCAGAAAGAGGTTATTTAAAGACAAGCAAAGATGCAGTAACTCTTAAGTGCCTGGTCAGCTGCCACTAAACCACAGTTCTACACACAGAAAGGTCATTTAAGTACCTCAGACCAATCAGGAACATTGCATGCTGAGTAACAGATGCATCGCAGGAAGCCTACCAACCCAAGTAGATAATGTGTTCCACTTTCTAAAGTATGCCTGTTAGGTACAAAGATTCCTGGTGGATTCAGTAATCTATGAAATCTCAAGTATGAGGCATGGTAGCAATAAAGGGACTACAGCAGGTACTATGGCCCTAAGGCACAGCCCATTGTCAGCCCAGCATTAGATGATTTAATTGACTTGAACCAAGAAGGTTTTCTGTACTGCCAAGGACATGAGAATTTGAAACCATGTCCTTCTTGGCCAACAAGGAACGATGGGGCTGAGTTCTGGTCTTTTTTTTCTCTGAATTTTGTGAAAAGGAGTAGAATAACTGAATGGTGAGAATATCTATAAGAATCTCCCTTGCCACAAACTGAGAGAATGTGTCCACTACTTACTGTCCCTGCTGCATAAAGCAGAAGAGTGGGAAGCCACTTCATCCCAAGAAGCAAACTGGTCAATCACCAGGTGCCCATGCTCGCTAAAGACACTGACTAGGCAGGATTCTTAAATCCTCAACTCCAGGAGAGGACTTTGAGGAACAGTTCAAAAAGCCTGTCAGCATGCTCACTTCCCCTTGGATGTGAACAAGCTGAGATAGTGACACACTTATCTAAGGGTAATTTATCTGTACATGGGGTACCACACAACAAATTGGCCACTGGGCCAAACTAGGATAGGTCATGGAATCAGCTCTCTCCAAGAATCTTCATGGCTACAAGGACTGACAGAAACTGCATGTGCTTGATGGAGCCTTTTCTCTGATAGGTCACTTCTTTTGAACCATGGAGGATCTGAAATGAGCTCTCCACATCACAAGCAAGGCCCAGTCATCAGCGTCCATCATAGTTTAGCTCCACTAGTCCAAGACCTGGTGACAAGAGTTTAATACAAACACAAGATCTGTGAAAGCACAGTTCACTGCACAATCACTGACACCTCACAAATCAGTGCAACACCAACATTCTCAGGGCACGTGAGTCACCATGACGTTCATAGCAGCCATCATGACCAAATGATACAAGAGGGACAGAGCATGGATCCTCTGTTGAATTCTCACCCAGGCTGCAAAGAACATGAACTCTGTATCATCTAGATCATTCCATGGATTCAGAAGCTCTCAAGCTTACAACTTACTGACATTCAAGAAGCTTGACTGCAGAAACCCCATGTTGATATCCTATTCTTCCCGTATATAGCTCAAAAGATTATTTGGAATAAAATCAACAACTAACTTCTAACTGTAAGGAGAACCTTTTTTTAAACAAGAAACATATTTATTAAATTATCACTTCTGACATAGACAATCATACATTTATATAAGTGAAAAAACATACTGACATATTTTTAGTTGCAATCATTATATATCTCTTATAATCTATACAGTCATTGTCAGTCAAACATTACATAGTTCATTCAAATCCTGCCTTCTTTTAAACCTCATTCCTCCTCCAAAACGTTATTCTGCATGTTCCAATTTTTTCTTCTATGTAATTTGCTCCTACTCTTTTCTAAAGATCCCACTTCCAGTTGTTTTATCTCTGTTACCATATTCACTACTTCTAGTACAGTTGGTTTAGACTTATTTCCATTTTCTAGTAAATTCTTTTATTGGCAGCTACCATAATTAGACTCAGCAAGGCCTTAATAGGTCTAGGCAATTCCAATTCTGTATCATAGCTCAAAAAAAAAATAATTTCCTTAGTTATACCAATTTGCTCATTCAATATTTCCGAAAGAGTAGCCTGCAGGGAATTTTTAAAGTCTGCCAACTCATTACACTCCCAAAAATATGTTCCCAATTACCTCTTTCTTCACTATCACACCTCCAATATTTGCTGTCTACCTGAGGAAAAACTCTTTGGAGTCTACTTGGGTATGAGAATAACTATGTAAACACTTCCAAGCAAAGATCCTACATCTTCCAGACTTTGTTGTACATTTGGGAGTGATACATATATATACCCCTTCTATTTCTTTGTGAACTGATTATCAAATTTCTCTTCCCAATCCTTTCTAACCTCCTCTTATTGTTTCTTATAGTTATCATGCAATATTTTATATGGTCTGCTAATTATTCCTTTTTAAACAGCAGCTTCTGTTCTAGAGTCTACTAAAAACTCTACCAGAGCAGACTTTCACTTAGGATCCCCCTTTCCTTCTTGCCTATATTCAGATATCAATCCCTAATAGGGAACGCAATCTCTAACCTGCTGTCCAAATACATTCTTGGCATTGTCCCACTCTATCATCTTTCCCTGTCTAGTTATTTGCTCCCAAAACCTTGGTTCCTTTGCTAGTTTTCTCCAGTAAATTCCAGCCTCCCCTTACCTATTGTCTCTATCCCTAATTGCAAGATATTCTGTAATGTATTTATCACAATTCTTCCATTATTGATTTTATTTTTAGTATTAGATAATCCAATCTGGCAATAGTTCCTCAGCTCTGCATTCCAGACACAGGCTTTCATTCAAATAGAACTGAATCAAACACGATCTCACAGACCAGACAGGCACCAGTCACCCCTAAGTACACTTCAAGCAATAAGACTATTGTAATAATACCTAGAAAGTCTTGGATGGGAGAACAGGGATTGTTCTGTATCAAAATGAGCTGAAAAGACTGAAGCATGGACTTTAATAGAGGAGAAGGAGAGGCCACTATTAATTAGCTCCGCTAGGTAGTCCAGGATAAGAGGGATGGAAGGTTGTGAGGTATTGCCCCCTCTAGACTGGCTCCAGGAGCAGAATCCTTTCCATTTTCCTGTGTAAGATTTTTCTGGTGCTGGGCCTTCTGACCTCTGTGATACTGTCTAGGACCTGTTTGCTTAACAGGGGCTCCTTGTTTGCCTTCAGAGTATTAGCCATGCTGATAATTTGACAGTCTGCAAGTCTGGGTGCAGCACCCCCCCCCCCACCTGAGTTAAGAGGTGTGAGATCAGGGGAAGCTGCCTGGGAGGCTGTAAAGTCAGGCTGTGCAGTAAGGGGTACCAATGTTGTCTGGGCCAATATGGAGCAATGAGGATGGCCTTTGGTCTCTCCTCCCTTATTCTGATCAGTCCCTTGGGAATAAGAGGCAGAGGAGGGAATGCGGAGGAGAAGGTCAAGGTATTCCCCTTCCACGCTAAGTGGTGATATTCCCTGGTACAGATTTTTTTTCAGCTGATGGTTGAGATGCGAAGCAAAGAGATCTACCTCCGGAGTCCCCCATGTCCAAGTGATTTGTAAAAAGATTTTTCTGTGGAGCTGCCATTTGTGGGGGTCCAGTAAGTTTCTGCTTAAGTGGTCTGCCAGGGTATTGTTGATCCCTAGTAGGTATTGCTCTATCAGGTGTAGTCCCATGGAAGAGGCTGTCAGCCAGAGGTTCATGGCTAACCTGCACAGAGGGTAAAATTGGGTCCTTCCTTGTTTGTTGATGTACCACATTACTGTACTGTTGTCTGTTTTGATAAGGAGAACTCCTGGCTTGAGATGGGGTTTGAAGGATGTCAGGAGCCTTTTGTACTGCTATCATTTCCTTCTCGTTAATGTGTAAGGGAAGGTAATGGGCATCCCAAAGATCTTGGGTGCATCTGCCTTCTGGGTAAGTGCCTCAAGCTATGTCTGAGGCATTGGTGGTAGACTCTTGTTTTGGGCACAGGTCCCTGCCCACCAGAGAAACTCGGCCCTTACACAGGGGATCAGAGGGAGAGAGTAGGCATACCCCTCTTAGGTCCTGAACTTGTCTGACTGAAGACTGCTGGAACAGGGCTCAGTTCTGAGGTTTTTTACCGGTTAATTGGGTAATTTGTTCAAATCAGTTTGCTTGTTTTCTATAGTTATATAAAAAAAAATTGCACTTTTTCTGCTTTTACTGTATTTGTGTTTCTTCCTACTTTATTACCTTATTTTGCTTTTGCCTCTTCTTAAAAGTACTCAGTTGTGTTTATTCTGCTGCACTTATTACTGCTTGGTAGTAGCCTGATTAAATCATAACTGTTATTCTAAGTCTTTTGGTTATTGCACTTGGGCTTCAGACCAATTTTTTTACATTAAGAAGGTTTGTGGTCTGCACTATTGTGGCAGGACAGGTATCTTACATCCTTCTGAGTTGGGAATTACTGATTGAAGGCTCAGTGTCTGTTATTTTAAAAGTGTATTAGTTCTGGTTTAAGCACTTGGGCTCCAGGCCAGTTATTTTACATTAAGAAGGTTTGTGGTCTGCACTCTTGTGGGAGGAGAGGCTAGATTCTACCCTTCTGAGCTGGGAATTTCTGGTTAAAGGCTTATTGTGCCTGCTTATTTGAACAGTTTTTTCTGATATTGGGGCACTTTGTCTGCTGTAGCATAAACTAGATTCAGGCCTGCTGAATCTAGCTTTGTTTGTATAACCTGAGCACTAATGCAGGCCATCTTTTTTGGAGAAGGTACCCCTGAACCCTAGTGGCAGGAGTGTGTTGTTAAAACTTGTCAGATTGAGGACTGCTGGTACAGGGCTCAGTTTTGAGTTTTTTTTACTGGTTAATTGGGTAATTTGTTTAAATCAGTTTGCTCATTTTCTATTGTTATATATATAAAAAAAATAAAACTGCACTTTATTCATCTGCTTTTACTGTAATTGTATTTCTTCCCACTTTATTACCTTATTTTGCTTGTGCTTCTTCTTAAAAGTACTCAACTTTATTATTCTGCTGCAGTTATTACTGCTTGGTAGTAGCCTGATTCAATTGTAACTGTTTTTCTAAGCCTTTTGGTTTAAGCACTTGGGCTTCAAACCAGTTGTTTTACATTAAAAAGGTTTGTGGACTGCATTGTTGTGGCAGGACAGGTAGCTTACATCCTTCTAGGTTGGGAATTGCTGACTGAAGGCTCAGTGTCTGTTATTCTAAAAGCACATTAGTTCTGGTTTAAGCACTTGGGCTTCAGGCCAGTTATTTTACATTAAGAAGGTTTGTAGTCTGCACTCTTGTGGGAGGAGAGGCTAGTTTCTGCCCTTCTGAGCTGGGAATTTTTGGTTAAAGGCTTATTGTGCCTGCTTATTTGATCTGTTTCTTTCTGAAATTTGTGCGCCTTGTTTGCTGTAGCCCAGAAGTTAGCAGTTTATTGGCCATTTTGGGCTAATTTCTATCTCTTTCATTTCCCTGCTATAAAAACCGTATTTGCGCAGTTTTGTGCGCCGGGCAGTGACGGTTAACTAGGGTTAAACTATTCCCGGCTCCATGAAGTGTGCTCTTCAATTTTTCCCTTGGAACTACACAAACTTTCAACTTAAGCACTCAAACCATTCATTTCACAGCCCAGCACTTGCTCAAAACTCATAGCAAGCACTAATTAACCCTAGCACTAGACCCCCTATACTGTCCAGAAGGACAAGGCTCTCTATTCGTCCCTACCAGCTAATCAGTAAAACAGCTCACTTTACCTATTCAGGTATGTCCAAAGGGCAGTTTCAGGTGTACTTTCCAGTCCAACTGGTGAATCTGGGCATTTTGAGGCAATGTTACAACTGCCTCATGTACACAGACAACCTTTGCCTCATACCACCAAACACTAATATATGCGAGAAATGCAATTATACAGCCAAACTGGAGGCAAAGCTCTCTCAACCCAAGACTGGAACTGACAGTCAAGAGGAGAAGGAAAATACTTGCAACACACCACCAGTCTCACATAGACCTACTAAACCAACACCGGCAAATGACACACATAAATACACGAAAACATACTCTGAGGCTCTAAATAAAAATCTGCAAAAGCAACAGAGACCTCCAAAGCAGACACCCAAGCAACCTACACACCCCATCACAAATCATGAAACACATACTTCACATAATTAGTGTGCCACGCAATCACAGCCCTTAAGGCAAAATAACATACGCAACACACTAGTAATAGGCGACTCAATAGTCAGGCACACTCATGCCCCACTAACTAGACTGGACAAGGAGAAGGTTACAGTTAGCTGCCTGTCGGGCGCCAGGATCCAAAACATAACACAAGCATTCAGGTCACTCCAGAACAAGTACAAATATGACATTGTCATTGTCCATGTTGGTGTGAATGACCTGAGACATACCTCCCTGGACTACATGAAAAGAGACATTGAAGAGCTCTCTGATCACGTACCCCATGCCGGTATAACCCTGACCCTGAGCAGCATCCTGCCCTCACCAAGAATGATGCCACAGTATAAAGAAAAAATGATCAATTTCAACAATTGGCTAAGTTTCTGGTGTCATTCAAAGGGGATCCAGTATCTGTCCACCTGGGATGACATGCTCAATAAGCCACGTTGCTTCGCAAGAGATGGCTTGCAGATGTCACCCATAGGCTTTCTAATACTGGCCAAGGCTTTTGCCACCCCCATAGTGCCTTTTTTAGGCAAGGCTCAAAAGATAAACCCACCACCGCAAATAGCACAAGTAACCAAAAACTGAGGGTAATGCTACTCAATGCCAAAAGTCTAAACCTCAAAATGCATGCACTCGAGGCACTCCTCAGTATGGAGAACATCGATATCTGTACAGTAACAGAAACCTGGTTTAAGGCTCCAGAGAGCACCCCAGCACTACCAGGCTATAACTCGTACCATACTTTTCGACCACAGAACCCGGACCGAAACATAAAAGGTGGGGGTGTATCCATATTCATCAAGGATACCCACACCTCCAGGTTAGTGGCACAGCACAATGCCTCCGAGATCATCCACGTGCAACTAACATCAGGCAAATCTGCAATGCAAATTGTGGCCTGCTACAGATCACCCTCCATGACCCAGGACCACCACTCCGCCTTTCTGGAGACACTGGAAAACATGAAAGTCCTAACGAACACCCTGACATTGGGTGATTTCAATTACCCTACCGTTAACTGGGAAAACTACTCAAGTACAAACTCCCAGGTCCAGCGCTTCCTGGAATTTATCAACTCAAATGCCCTGGATCAGCCGGTAAACTTCCCTACCAGAGGTGAAAACTTATTGGACCTGGTCATCACCAACATGGGCGATAGGTGTTCCACACCAGAGGTCAACCCATCACTGGTTAGATCAGACCATAAACTTATCACTCTGGATGTCCACACCCCACCACCACTCCCAACTAAGGAAACCACAGTAAAAAACTTTTCTAAAGCAAACTTCACCTTACTTAAGACAGAGGTGGTAAGTTTCACAGCCCCCACGCTAAAGGATAACGCTGCCCAAGATGCAGAAACCTTTACAAATGCACTCTATGAGCACCTACAAGGATGCATGGATCGTGCCATCCCTAGCAAAACCAAGACTCACTCCCCTAAGAAAAGGAAACCAGTCTGGTGGACCCTTGCCATAAACAGGCTATGTAATAGGAGGAGGAAACTAGTTCAGAAAAAAGCAAATCCCAAGAAGGAAAGACATCCCTGATCAGTATCAGTAAGAAACTAAGGTCCCACATAAAATCCTTCAAAGCTAACTTCGAAAGAAAAATACCCAAGGATTCGAAAGATAACCACAAAGCCTTCTTTAGCTATGTCAAGAATCTAAGTGGCAACTCACAGATATGCTCTGAGCTAGTGCAAACTAGCACAAAATATACTGAACCCACTGATATTGCCAACATCCTGGCAGATAGATTCAGTGCAAACTTCACCCCCCTCTCACCCCCAAAAGGGCCCACAACAATACCGGAAAAGTGTAGTGTCCCGGAAATCACAGACGCATAGGTGAAAACAGCCCTTTCAAAAGCAGCGTCAATGGGGCCAGATGGTGTCCCAGGCTGCGTCTTGCATGAACTACAGAATGAACTAACCCTCCCACCTAAACACACTGTTCAACCTCAGCCTCTCCACAGGCTACGTGCCCATAGAATGGCACACAGCAACGGTTATTCCGCTCCACAAAGGAGGGGCCACAACTGATCCTGGTAACTATTGCCCCATAAGCCTGACTAGCCTGGTCTGCAAGGCTATGGAGCGCATCATCATGGAACTCATTAACAAAGACATTTGGAACCTCCAAACACTTGACCCGACCCAGTAAGGCTTTGTTAAGGGCAGATCATGCCTACTTAAACTGGTTGACTTCTTCGAGACAGTCACCAAGGCCATAGATGAGGGGAAGTTAGTTCACACAGCCTACCTTGACCTCGCCAAGGCTTTTGACACCATTCCCCACTCAGGAATTATAGAAAAACTCACCAGCCTGAACATAAACCCCTACGTCACGAGATGGGTTGCCAACTGGCTTACAGACAGAACTCACACGGCAAGAATAGCAGGCTCCAGGTCCGACTCTAAACCAGTCACAAGTGGTGTCCCACAAGGCTCGGTCATGGGACCCCTACTGTTCAGCATATACTTCTCAGAAGTACAGGCAAACACAGGACTATGGCTAACCAAGTTCGCCGATGACTGCAAACTGGGAGCCATAATTGACTCACCGGCTGACACAGACATTCTCCAAAAGGGCCTTACTGAGACAGATACCTGCTGTCAAAGTCATGGTCTCAAGCTAATGCCAAAAAAATGCATAGTCATCCCGTTTGGGAAAAACAAAACACCCATGAATTACCACATATGTGGCAGCCCCCTTAATACAGAAGAGGTAATAAGAGATCTGGGGACCCAGGTAGATAGTAATCTCTCCTTTGACAATCATATTGCCAAAGTAGTTAAAAAATCCTTCTATGTAGCCCATCTAATTACTAATGGGTTTGCATCTAGAAATAAAGAGGTTATAGTGCCCCTCTACTCGTCACTCATCAGACCCATCATAGAGTACAATGCCCCATTTGGGATGTACCTCACAAGACACTTCCAACAGCTGGAAAGACCACAAAAGTACCTCACCAAGAGGATTACTGGCCTCAAATATATGTCCTATGCAGCCCGACTGGAAAAACTCCAGCTGTACCCAGTGGCATATCGCTTACTCAGAGGTGATCTCTGCCTGACTTACAAAGCCATGTCCAACTCAGAATTGATGGACATGCTCCACCTAAGAAATCCAAGTCACTGCGAGCCACTCTTTCTAGTGAGTTAAACCTCACCACAACAAATAGAACATGCTGGAGGGATAGATTCCTGTCACAGAGACTTCCCATGCTTTGGAACAAAATTCCAAATTACATCAGGCAGAGCCCCTCACTAACACTCAAGAGAAACCTTGACGAGTGGATGGGTCACAGAAAATACACCCCTGGGATCACTTCATTAGCTCTTCTTGACAGAGGCTCAGTTAATTAATCAATGGGGTGATGAAAGCTGACACACACTGGCTAGGCTTATAAATGTGCTCGGGCAGATAGCCTAGTACCTACCTATGAACAAAGAATTCCTTAGGTCTGTTATGGTGATACTCAAGCTGTGCCCTTGTTTCATTATACTACAAATTCCACTTGCCTTGCTTTAAAAATATCCTTTAAAATACAGCCATAAGAAACAAAGGCAGTGTGTTCCTTTATAAGGTGAATATTAGGCTATTTTTGGAAGACAACGTTACTTAGATGTTTAATCAAATTCTGTAAGGTGAATATTAGGCTATTTTTGGAAGACAAAGTTACTTAGATGTTTAATCAAATTCTGTATAAAACTGCATTTATGGAATTGTGCTAAGGTTCTGTTACCGGACACTTTCATTAGGCTGTTAGCCATTGTACTGCCTGATTTCTTCCACAGACAAGAATGTGTCCTATGAACACTTCAGTGACCTTTTTATTATATAAATAAAGCAACTGCCTGAAAAGTTTACTTTTTAATTTTCAGACTTCTTTACGATTTTAGTAATTTTACTTTTGAGCTACATTTAATTATCACTTGCAGAAAAAAATGTATATATTTTAAATGTTTTTTTTTTTTTTTAATTCAGACTGGGTATACAATTTCATCTTTTGTGAAATGTCTACAGTATAAAGACATTTTAATACTTTGCATTTTTTACTCCTGTTCACAGATCAAGTTAACATCAGTTAAGGGATCTTATGAAACTGTAGTAATGTAGGCATTTGTGCATTTCATGTATGTATTATCTGAAGTGTTTATCACTACAGAAGAGAAAGGAATTTACAACAGTGGTACCCAAATACCTCTTTTCTCTCTTTTCTCGAGGGTGGTTGCTTTGTCTGCTGCCCCCCCTCCCCAGCATGAACACAACCTGATGACTAATTGCTAAAACAACTTTATATGCAGTTCAGTCCTTGCACTTTCCTCCTTACTGTCTGCTGCAAATGAAATTACAGGACCAGTTAAAGTGCACACTTTCAAACTGATACATTTGTTAAAAGCATTAGGAACTACTTGCCATGAATCTTCCTTTCCAAGATCAAATTCTGTAAAAGGAGTACATTGTACAGTATATCAAGTAAGCTACTGCTCCATTTTTTCCTTGAATTAGTGGAACTGTTACAGAATAAAGGTAACAGTTTGCTTTCTTAGACTGCTAATGTTTTTAGAAATCCTCCTACTTATTAATGAGCCATCCTAAGATTTTTATAGGTAATTATGTGTCCTGCTGCCAATATTGAAGCTGTACTGTTTTTACAATACAGAAAGAAGAAGTCTGTAGCACATATTCCCTTCCCATCAATAAATGACAGTACCTATAGACTACTGCATGTGAATGATGTCCTGTACATTTGTCACCCCCATCTCCAATAAACCTAGTCTTGTCTACATCCTTAAAGATACAAAACTATCACTGCTTGCCTATCACCCGCCACTTGTTAAGGTAACAGTTACCAATTTCCTACACATTACAAAACATCACTCTCTTAAGGATTAACATTTTAACTCCCCTTCCTTTTTATATAGTAATTCTGTTCTCATGTAGCCTGTCCACACAAAATCAAACACGTTAAAGATCTTGTGAAAAGTTTTTTGTCACCATTTCGTTTTGTTGTAATTATGCTGTCATTAGGAAAAGTGGGCTTTCTGACTATAAAATAAATAGATTTTTACTTTAGTTATTTAGTGCAATTATGCCTAATAAGTATAGTAAACTTTTATTGGTATTTACTGTGGGCTGAGCAAATGTCGAGTTACTTCCTAAATCCATGTCATGCAACTTAGAATTCTGAAGATGTAGTTGTTAGGATACGTAGTTTGACAGTATGCGGTAGCTAGGCGTTTTCTGTAGTCTGTAGAAGATTTCAACATACAAATGCAGCACAAATAAATGCAGCTATATTAAAGTAAAACCAAATTTGAAAAGAATAAGATTCCTTGAAGGTGTATACCGATTGGCATATAATATAATAACATAGATGTAACACCAATAGTTGTCAATTATGGGATAATAAAAAGCATTATACACTTTACAAGGAATCTGTTCTAATTTACTTTTATTTGAATATAACTGCATTTATTTGGTGATTTATTGTCTGATTTATTGTACTACATTAATTACATCAGCACTGCTTCTAAAAAAACACTCATCTTATTGTTAACAAGAATTCCATATACATTCCCCTCCTTAAAGTGCTCCCACCATGACTAAAGCTCTTAAGTGTTTACCTGTGCAGTTAAATCCTTACAATAACCCAGCCCCTCATCAACTACAGGCCACAAACACTCGGGGAAGACCAAGGAACTATATGCTGCCCTTCCTTGTATAAACCTAGTCATCTATACACAAGTCAAATAATGCAAATGCAGTAGAAAGTCCTTTAACAAAAACTTTAATGTTTCTGCAAAACATATTATATTGCACTATCACAAGGTTAAAAAGGCAGAAAAAAAGGATAATTCGCAGACGGCTACTGAATGTAAAGCCCTACTTAAAATGAGGAATAAAGCACAGTCAAAATGGAAAATAAATAAAGCTATACAAATTATGGGCAGATTTTTATTTATTAGGAATACTGCAAAAAGACTAAGATTTTGCATCACTCTGTGTTATCAACAAACCTATCCAAGCCTGCTAAACAAGATATAATCTTGAGAAAAAAGCTCTCTGTTGCTGGTAAGCTCCCAAAAAACACTACTGTTATCACAGCTCAATCCAAACTGAGAAGTAGCACAGAAGGATAAACCCCTGATTATGTTATAATAGATGTGGTTCATTTAGATCCTTGGGTCTGGGAGGATGGCAGTGCATTCCCATTGCTGGATCACCTATCCTAGATGGAGGGAGGCAGCTTGACTTATCACACTGGGTGACACCTAACTGAAGACAGAGTTAGCTGAGGCTGGGTAGTCACAGCACTTAGCACCAGTAAGCCAATAGTAAATCCAGCATCTGGAAGTTTGCCTCTCTTTGAGGAACAGCAACGGTGGGCTTGCCAGAGCCATTGAGAAAGAGTAAGGGTGCTACCGCTGAGGAAAAGGTAGACACCCCCCAGAACCAACAAGCTGGCCTGCTCCCTATCACCCAAATCTTACCATGCAACTGGAAGCTGATTGGGGCTCGGGGCAGAGGGGGTCTGAATGGACCATAAGGTTTTTACGCGGCCCAGGTGTGCCTATCATCCATAGCTGGCCCTAAAAATTAATGGTTCAGTTGGGTATCAGAAGAAATGCCATCAGGCAAGGCCCTGGGGAAGCAAAAAAAAAATACAAACTGAAATAGCATTTTATGCACTACAGACTTTCTCTTCAAAATCTCAAAGTTCTCTGATATGCCAAAAGGCTAATATTGACTCCATCTTCCCTACAACTTCTGCTTCCATGCTATCTCTAGTCTAAATTTCTTCTTTCAGCTTTAAAAATTTTGCCTCTAAAGACAATAGCACACTTCAAAACCAACATCCCAGCCTCAACTTCTCAAGCTACAATGACCTTAACTCATGCCTCATTAAGGCCTGTAAAGACTACATCATATAACCAAGTATAAGTCTCTCTACTACCCAAGGCACATTCCCCAATACTGAAAAATATGGTCTAAACAAGAATTCTCCTCAAAATAAGCCCCTTAAAATGACCTCTTGCTTCAGACTTATCTCCATCTTTCCTCCTAAAAGAAAAATTCTAGAAAAATGTGTCGATGCTCAAACATGCAAATATATACAAAAGTAAAGCATCCTTTTAAGAGATCAACATGGCTTTTGGAGGTAGAGGAAAATTATTATAGCTATATAGACTTTAAACTAAAAATCTTTATAAACTATAACCAAGGTTTTACTGGTTCTCATGACAGACACAGTCTTCACAGGCCTGACTACAACTTTTGATTTAGTTAACCGTAAGCTCATTTTAGCTGATTTAAAAAGGAATAAATTCAATTCTGAAGGTATGTGTTGTTTCATATATTACCTCTCAAACAGGTAATTTTCCCTTAAAGCTGAATCCATAAAATACAGTTTTGCATTTCTCGAGCATGGTGCTACCCAAAGGATCTTTCCTTGTAACTCCACTTTTTTGTTTTTATTAATCCCCTATCTAAAGGTATAGCAAAAGTGAAAAAAAAAAAGAATTCAGCTAGCATGGTCATTAGCCACCCTCCCTCAGACTTACCAGAAAACAACTAGAAAATCACCTAGAAAAAAAACAGCTAACAAATAATGGACTTCCAATTAAACTAATGTTATTAAACTAATCCATTATTCATCAATCAAGTTTCATTCTGGCAACAAATTTGGGTCTATCACTAGACCTGGCCTCTAGCATCAACAAAGTATACCAAATCTCAACATTAATCAACCCAAAAGGTAGAACTATGCCACCCCAATCATTGTCTGCTTCTGAGAAAATAGAATGTTTTCAACCTACTTCCAAATATGATCTGCAGGCATATTTTCCTTGCACCTTATTATGCACATTGCTACTCGTAACTAGAAAAAATCAACTGGATAACTATTAGAAAATACTCTGCCCTCATTTGCTTTTTCCTTTTAATGCTAAAAAATTCAAATCGTATACCAATATTGCAATCAGATTGACACTGTTGTCCTCTTAACTACTTACTTCACTTTCATGCAAATGACGCCCCACTCAACAAACTATAATGTAATGCTAATACTTAATCAGTTACAGAACCAAAAACCTGGAAAACACGTCATTAATCCCTTAGGAGTCTTACAGACTAAACAACTCCACAGGTCATAGACCTTCTCTTCTACCCTCCTGCCACCTCTCACACTGGCTACTGATATTATTGTGTCTCCTAAACATTTCCACTACAGAACCCCCTCTCCTTTAATCACTTCACTAAAAAAAAAAAAAAAAAATAATAAACATTTCAACTAACGTTCTGATCTTTGATCTGGAACTTTCTATACTTAGATGAAAAGGCACTTCACTCACTTACATATCTGTCATCTGAGCTACAATTCTCTGGTACTGAACTGCTTTTGAGGTATGCATCATACAATCCCCCCTCTGAAAGTTTGTAATCTTTTATAACCCCATGAAGATACTTGCATCTAAATTATACTTATAATATCTGTACTTACAATAATTTATTTTCTTTAACTTTGGCTATCTTTGAAAAAAACCTACCATGTGCATTACTCAAAGAAGTATACTCAAAACAAAGAAAAACAAACAGAAGTCACTGCCAAAAACATGAAAATATTTATTTGAGTCACTAGGAGACTACCTCCCTCTTTTTTTTAATCAGTCTTTTTTTAAGTATGCCATTTACGGCATTAATCTCCATTGGTTTAAGTCTATGAAGGATGAGTTATTTATGAACAAGTGTGACTTTATTCTTGGGTTAAACTAATGTATCATAATCTATGGTACTTACAGAGTTTATAACCACGGATGGAGAGCAGAAAGATCCCAGGTTAATCAGTATGATATCCATACTACTGACACTCCTAGCTATAATTTGTACTACTTGCTCCAAACCGTCCTGATTAAAATAGTCAATTAATACTTGATGGATTTATTTGATATTGAGCAGTTTATCCAGCTGATATTCAGGTAGTTAAAATCCACATGGGCTGTATTTTCATTGATAAAATCCCTTATAATTACTGCATTTTCATTAATTTTTACACACTGAACTCTAGTGTGAAAATCCGTATGCTCTGTAGAGGGCATATACAGTACAAAATAGGATGTTGTACTATTGTATTCAGCATCAATACGACTGACATTTATTACAGTATCATCGATTTTCTAACCTTGAGATGTTTTCTTGGCTTCTAACTTTTAGATATTTTAGAAATACTGAGAGTCTGCCAACTATCCAATTAAAATCTGCAACAAAGAAGGAAAGCACAATGTAAAATTTCTGAGATGCACTTTGGTCTTTAAACCACATTTATGCAACAGCAGAGTTAGCAACCACCTCCAAGAACAGGACAGCTTTGAAAGCACCCAATTTTACTGTTCTGACTCATGCCATTTAGATCCATGTGCAGAAATAAAAACAAAGGGGCTCCTCAACAATGACAGTCTTCTGAGACAGGAAAAGACATGGCTTATCAGAGTTTGTATCTACTCCTTCCCAAAAAGCAGCCTTGGAAAAACCTCCTCAGGGACATTACCAGGGAGACCCTTGATGGGGGCCATTAAGATCCCTGTCATCCATGCAGGGAAACACAAGAAATTTCTCCTGATGCAAGGCCTTTGTCACTATAGTTAGCACCCTGGTAAACACTCCTGACAGCAGAAGACAAACCATTTTGGGGGGGATTAGTTGGGATGGAAGAACTGGGGCCTAAGGGTAGTCACACTGATCTTCAACCAGCTCATTTTGTTTCCATGGATTCTATAATTAGATCCTGTAAAGGCTGACTGAAGAGGACCTTCCCTGGAAGGGAAGTATCTAAATGGCTTGCTTGAGTTCCTCCTTGAGGTGGGATAAATTCAGCTATGTCATCCAGCTCAGGCACATGTTTGAGTCTGCCAACCTAACCACACCATCAGCATAGCAGAAATTACAGTGAGCCTCATGGTAGGCCAAGATGGAAGTCATTTACAACTTTAACCAGCTCTTCCTTGGAAATCTTTTCCAATGCCTGATTGACTGGGGGGGCTGGAACCTGGTTAGGTGAAAAAGGTAAGGGATCCAAGGTCCACCATGCCAAAGGAGAACATTCTTCTGCCTAACCTGTCCAACACAAACCTTTGGACTGTTAGTCAGCAAGTGATATGCTGTGGTCTCTGGATCATGCCCTGAGCTGATCAAATTAAGTCTGTAGTAAGATACATGGTCTGAATTTCACTACACTAATTTTGGGATTACAAAAGGCATCTGCCGTCTTTAGAGTTGATAAAACAGTATCTAGGTACTTTGATGGCTGCATGAATAGCATTTTTGAGCTATTCTCCACAAGACTCAACTGCATAAATAGCATTTTTGATAATAAGACAAATGGGGAGGATAAACTAAAATGCATCTTAGTCAAGGGCAAAGTTCCTCTATTAAGACTTTATGTCCCCTAAATCCACATCAGACTACCGAAGGTGTGGACAGTCCCAAAATATATGTAACCGATTTCCCCTTCTGCCATGGACACCATCGCCATCAGAAATTTCTGAATTAATAAACATTTGCCCTAATTTATCCAGCATACAAAAATATTGTGCAGGTACTCCTACGCAAAAATAATAAACTGTCTAGAGACCATACAGCCTTCCTTGGCATTTCACATATACTCCCGTCTTCTATGTTCAATTCCAAAGTCTCTTCCCACACAGCCTTTATCTTTAGTATTACCTCTCAGAATTCCTCCATTAATATTTTCTGCAAACTAGGCAATATTCTCCTCTGTATATTACTTGTTTCTTGAAAATTTAGTACCCAACAAACAACAGCAGGTCTATACTCTTGCTCCAATTCGCACAGTAATGTCTGCCTAACTCCTAAAGCTTGATAGGCCAGTACCTCTCCCAGCTGGCAAATTATCTTTCTTCTTCACCCCCTGCCAGCTGAATATTCTGTTGCCCTTTATCAACTGCTCCCAATACTTCAGTAGGTTAAACTTCTTCAGTTTCTTAGTGAGTGCCTATCTAACCTGTCTATAATTCCACTCCTTACGGGTAGGAGTTCCTGCTTCCATTTACTGATTTTTTTTGTCTGAAAAGACTTATTTATTTCCTGTGACACTGAGCCCAGCAATAGCAGGAAAATAATTGGTGCATCCAATGCCAATGCCTGTACTGGGTTTACGTTACCAGCATAAGCACTTTTCCCTTCTATCTTTCCAGAAAGATTCATACATGGCTGAATGGCAGCTAGACAACATTGCTAATTGGGCTACTCTCAGACAAGCAGTTATATCTGGTATTCCCAGTCCACCATAACACATCAGTAAATATAGCTTACCCCCCCCCCAACCTATCCTAAGTTTCTCTCCCAACTAGATTGGTTCCTTAGTCCATTCCCTAATTTTATTCAATATCCGTTTACCACAACAGGACCAGAAGGAATATTCCACATATAATAAATGAGAAAGTATGTGCGAGTGTATAACCTGCTTATGCTGAGTAAGGTCTAGTCCCAGGTTTCTCCATTTCTGCATAATAGCCTGAATCTTCCTAACTACCCCCTCATATGACTGTTTTTTCTGACTCTTCATATGTACAGGACAACCAAACCTCTAGACATTTCAATGGTTCTGATGAACTCAAAAAGGAGAATGTATGTGCCAGTTTCTCAAAATTACTCATGTGAATACTAAATGCCTTAGATTTATCCTTATTAGCTTTATAACCAGAAAGCTTCCAAAATCCCCTTGATATGACAAAAATTCTACTGAAAACCTCTTCAGGATTAATGAGTCTCAAAATTATATTGCCACATATAATGCTATTTTTTACTCCAATGCCCCTCATCTACAGCCCTGAATCAATGATTTCCTTTTAATGCAGTGGTGCACAACATCTGGCCCCAGGGCCAAATCCGGCCCTCAACACAACACCATCCTGCCCCCAGATAGTAACCAAAAATTTTTAAAAAAGTGAAAAAATGCTATGCCTTACTCCAATCACGCAAACTTTCCAGCACATGCTTACTTACCTAATTGACTGCAGTTGCGCACACCTCTAATTTTAGCTGCGGAAGTAACTATTCTTTGTTGTTTATAACTTGTAGTCTGTAAACAGTAATAACTTTCTGCAAGAGTTTATAATAAGTCATGGCAGAAGGCCAGAATAAAGTTAAAAGCAAAGTTGATGTAGAAAACATGCAATTTCATGACTGCTGTCTTAAGTAAAAATGCCAGTCACCTGTACCTATTGTTAACTCATAACGACTTACTATGTTTTGAGATGGCCTGCAGCTGCATTAAGAATTCATATAGTGGTCTGGGGATGCACAAGCCAGTGCATTTCTTTGTGCCGGTCCCAAGCCCGGATAAATGGGGAGGATTGCATCAGAAAGGGCATCTGGCGTAAAACTTCGCCAAAACATTTCATGCAGTCACCAAGAAAAAATTTTATACCAGATCGGTCGAGGCCCGTGTTAACAACAACTGCCACCAGTACTGTTAGCCTACAGGGTGCTGGCGGACATTGGGCTACTGCTGGCCAAAGGAGGAGAAGAGGTGGAAGACATGGCCGAAGGCAGGAGGAGAGGAGAAAGTCTAGGACTGTGGTAGTGAGGGTCGGAACTTTGAATGTTGGCAGTATGACTGGTATAGGGAGAGAGCTAGCTGATATGATGGACAGAAGGAAGGTTGGTATATTGTGTGTGCAAGAGACCAGATGGAAGGGGAGTAAGGCTAGGTGTATCGGAGGTGGGTTCAAATTGTTTTATCATGGTGTGGATAGGAGGAGAAATGGCGTAGGAGTTATTCTGAAGGAACAGTATGCTGAGAGTGTTTTGGAGGTGAAAAGAGTGTTGGATAGAGTGATGTTTATGAAGCTGGAAATTGATGGTGTAATGATGAATGTTGTTAGTGCATATGCTCCACAAGTTGGATGTGCAATGGATGAGAAAGAAAAATTTTGGAGTGAATTGGATGAAGTGGTGATGACTGTACCCAAGGGTGAGAGAGTGGTGATTGGAGCAGATTTCAATGGGCATGTTGGTGAAGGGAACAGAGGGGATGAGGAAGTGGGTAGGTATGGTGTTAAACAAAGGAATGCAGAAGGTCAGATGGTAGTGGATATTGCGAAAAGGATGGACATGGCTGTGGTGAATACATATTTTAACAAGAGGGAGGAGCATAGGGTGACATACAAGAGTGGAGGAAGATGCACACAGGTGGACTATATCTTATGTAGGAGGGCCAGTTTGAAGGAGATTGGAGACTGTAAAGTGGTGACCGGAGAAAGTGTCGTTAGGCAGCATAGGATAGTGGTTTGTAGGATAACGTTGGTTATCAAGAAGAGGAGGAGGAGTGTGAGGGCAGCACCAAGGATCATGTGGTGGAAACTGAAAAAGGGTAATTGTGAGGTAGAGTTCAGGGATAAGTTAAGGCAGGCACTGGGTGGCAGTGAAGAGTTACCAAATAGCTGGGTAACTACAGCAGAGCTAGTAAGGGAGCCGGCTAGAAAGGTGCTTGGTATCACATCTGGACAGAGGAAGGATGACAAGGAGACATGGTGGTGGAATGAGGAAGTACAGGAGAGTATACAGAGAATGAGGTTGGCAAAGAAGAAGTGGGATTGTCAGAGAGATGAAGAAAGTAGACAGGAGTATAAGGAGATGAGGTGCATGGCAAAGAGAGAGGTGGCGAAGGCCAAGGATAAGGCATATGAAGAGTTGTATGAAAGGTTGGACACTAAGGAGGGAGAAAAGGACCTGTACCGATTGGCTATACAGAGGGACTGAGCTAGGAAAGATGTGCAGCAGGTAAAGGTGATAAAGGATAATGAGGGAAACATACTCACAAGCGAGGAGAGTGTGTTGAGGAGATGAAAAGAGTACTTTGAGGGGTTGATGAATGAAGAGAATGAGAGGGAGAGAAGGTTGGATGATGTAGGGATAGTAAATCATGAAGTACAATGGATTAGCAAGGAGGAAGTAAGGATAGCTATGAAGAGAA
This sequence comes from Protopterus annectens, assembly GCF_019279795.1. Classification (NCBI taxonomy): domain Eukaryota; kingdom Metazoa; phylum Chordata; order Ceratodontiformes; family Protopteridae; genus Protopterus; species Protopterus annectens. Next base: position 1,210,777,755 of record NC_056745.1, on the reverse strand, counting down.
TGAAGAATGGAAAGGCTGTTGGTCCAGATGACATACCTTTGGAAGCATGGAGGTGTTTAGGTGAAATGGCAGTGGAGTTTTTAACCAGATTGTTTAATGAAATCTTGGAAAGTGAGAGGATGCCTGAGGAATGGAGAAAAAGTGTTTTGGTACCGATTTTTAAGAATAAGGGTGATGTGAGAGCTGTAGTAAGTACAGAGGGATAAAATTGATCAGTCACAGCATGAAGTTATGGGAAAGAGTAGAGGAAGCAAGGTTAAGAAGGGACGTGATGATTAGTGATCAGCAGTATGGTTTCAAGCCAGAAAAGAGTACTGCAGATGCGATCTTTGCTCTGAGAGTGTTGATGGAGAAGTAGAGAGAATGTCGGAAGGAGTTGCATTGTGTTTTTGTAGACTTAGAGAAAGCATATGACAGGGTGCCTAGAGAGGAGTTGTGGTATTGTATGAGGAAGTCAGGAGTGTCAGAAAAGTATGTAAGAGTGGTACAGGATATGTAAGAGGGTAGTGTGACAGTGGTGAGGTCTGCGGTGGGAGTGATGGATGCGTTTAAGGTGGAGGTGGGGTTACATCAAGGATCAGCTCTGAGCCCTTTCTTATTTGCAATGGTGATGGACAGGTTGACAGACGGGATCAGACAGGAGTCCCCGTGGACTATGATGTTTGCAGATGACATTGTGATCTGTAGTGAGGGTAGGGAACAGGTGGAGGAGACCCTGGAGAGATGGAGATATGCTCTAGAGAGAAGAGGAATGAAGGTCAGCAGGACTAAGACAGAATATATGTGTGTGAATGAGAGGGAGGAGAGGGGAATGGTGAGGATGCAATGAGTAGAGGTGGCGAAGGTGGATGAGTTTAAATACTTGGGGTCAATAGTTCAAAGTAACGGTGGGTGTGGAAGAGAGGTGAAGAAGAGAGTACAGGCAGGATGGAGTGGGTGGAGAAGAGTGTCAGGAGTGATTTGTGACAGACGAGTACCTGTAAGAGTGAAAGGGAAGGTCTACATGAGGGTAGTGAGACCAGCTATGTTACATGGGTTGGAGACAGTGGCATTGACAAAAAGGCAGGAGTATGAGCTGGATGTGGTAGAATTAAAGATGTTAAGATTCACACTGGGTGTGACGAGGGTGGACAGGATTAGGAATAAGTATATTAGAGGGTCAGCCCAGGTTGGAAGGTTTGGAGACAAAGCCAGAGAGGCGCGATTACGTTGGTTTGGACATATGCTGAGGAGGGATGCTAAGTATATTGAGAAAAAGATGCTAAGGGTGAAGCTACCAGGTAACAGGAAAAGAGGAAGGCCTAAGATAAGGTTTATGGATGTGGTAAGAGAGGACATGCAGGTGGTTGGTGTGACAGAGCAAGATGCAGTGGATGGGAAGAAATGGAAACAGGTGATCTGCTGTGGCGACCCCTAACGGGAACAGCCGAAAGAAGATGATGATAGTGGCCCTCCCCACAAAAAGGTTGTGCACCACTGTTTTAATGGCTGCAAGGGATCCAGGTAAAATGTGAACAAAATAGACAAGAGACGGCAACCCTGCCTGGTCCTTCTACCCAAGCTAAACTTCTCAAAAGAACATTCCTAACATTTTCACTCATCCTCAAGTTCAGTTCCTTCATGCAAGGCTTGAATCAGGGAAATAAAAGGTGCTGGGAATTCCACCCTAGCCAAAACCTGAAACATAAAATCACTTGATTTTGTTGAATGCCTTCTCTGCAACTAGTGAAACAACCACCAGAGTTCTACTGCCTGCATTCGTATCCTGAATCATCAACATTCTAATAATATTGTCAAACATTCTCCTTACCCCTACAAGTCCACACTGATCCCTCTTTATTAATTTCAACACTATCGGTGCTATATGTTACTAATATACTCACACAGACCTTATAATCGTGATTTAATATGCAAATGGGTATGTAGGAATATACTTCCAAAAGCTTTCTTTCCTTTTTCTACAATACTAACAAAACTGCTTGTTTCCATGATTGCTGGATTACTCCTATAGCTCTAACCAGATTAAATATATACCCAACAGATACTAACTTGTTTAACCTCATTTTCCAGACTTGGATGTGAAGTTCATCTAAACCTGGGAATTTATCTATTTTTTTGTTTTAAAATTGCTTCTCTTACCTCTTCCTGTTATCTCTTGCACCAACAGTTTTCTTTTCAAGACTGTAAAGCTTTGGAAGGGTACCCCTTTCCAAAAAATTGTTTGTAGAATCCCTCAAGGGTGCATCTTGAATGTTTTCTTTGTACAACGTCTCATAATGTTAATGTAATCTATGTACAAGCATAAACTGCTCCCTTAGAGTCTGGTTATTATCACCTCTAAGACTGAATATAGCCCTTTCAATTTTTTGTTACCCAAGTCTAGCAGCTAAGGCATTCAAGGCACTAGGGCTATTTGAGCATGCTAGTGCTATAACTGCTGCTGTCTTAGCCCAAAGCCTATCATCCTCCCTTTTTTGCAGCTGTTCCCTGATGCTACACATTCTTTCCTCTTCTTCATCACATAATGTCCCTCTCCTAAGTTGTAACCTCCACAGTTCATGCAGCAAATGTTGCTGTTCAACCTTATACTTCCTTCCTATGTTCCCACCATCTCAGTCCTTAATTTTTCTATCAGTACTTGTTTATTCTTGTTGCAATCCTCTGCGCCCCATTTTCTATCCAATTTTAGCATACCTAGGGTTTGTTCTGTAATTCACCTTTTGTAAACAGAGTTGTTGGACCTGTAAGCTAGGAGGCACCAATGCAGATTTTTTGGCATATTAATACAGAGTTGTAACTTCATATTAAATGGTGCATGATCTGGCAGTGTCCATAGGCTAGCCCACAGACACAAAAATTCTTTCAGAATTACCTTGTCCAACAGAATGGCTTCTGCCCTTCTCCCAGTGTGCCAACTCAGGTACATTTCCTGTAACAATGTAAGTTTTATACATTTAAATATATAAAATATATATATTTTGCAGGAGAAAACGCTTTCACAACACATCCAACACATACACGTTTAACATTTTACCATGCCCTCCCAACATCTAAATATAAAAGCAACTATGTATCATGTTATGCCCCACCTCTTTCTTGTGCTGTTGTGCCAGTAATAGCTCAGCCCACTCTCATAGTACAGCAAGCTTCTCAAATGGGGGAACAGATTCTTTGGTTGGCCAATAATTTGAGTGTCTGGAATCCTCTGTTGTTCTACCAGTGCTTCTGAATTTGAAGATGCAGTTGAGTGACCCCCCCCCCATGTGTTTACTTTCTGAAGCAGAGCGGCTAGGGCCTCCTTCCATACTGAATATTGCTTTCGGCTATTAACAAAAAATATCTTCATGGCTGCAGGATATAGCAATTGGTCTTCTTTCGGCTTTTCCTGGTTAGGGGTCGCCACAGTGGAACTCTGGTCCGCTAATGATTGGTAGTTGATTTTTACCTGCCGAGTTACCAGCCTTGAAGCACAACCTTCAATGAAGGTACGCCCATTCACGCATGTCTCCATGCAGAAGACGCTCTAGCTGAGAATCGAACCAGACAGCGTCTTACTGTGAGGCAACCATCTTAATGGCTGTTGCGTTTAGTGGGAACTACTACGAACATACAAGGTTAATCCACCAATACGCTGAAGACCTCTGTGTCTTGGGATAAACCACACAGCTTCTCTATTTGCTCTAATCAAACCAGCGGCGCCAGCAAAATACAACCATAAAATGACGTTGAGAACTCGAACAGTTGAAATGAATCCAAAAGTAGTTGTAAAAAACGTTTTAATATATTAAACAATTGATCCATAAAAGGTTAAGTGCTTTCCCTTGTATAACAACAAGCTTGCTCAGAACACTGAAGTTAAACCAAATAATCCTTTAAATAACTTTTTTGGCGCCAATACAATTCATACCTATCCAATTAGTTTAAAGACATACAAACTATATTTCAAGCGCAGAAACAATTCCTTGTAATGATTGCTGTTAATACAAACATATTTAAAATTGAAGCATAAAAATAATAATAAGAATACTAAAACCAACCCAACTACTCTAATCATTAAAACCATATTAGTGGGATGTTGTCCAAATGAAATATAATAACTGACAATAAGAACACTGTTACCATGCTACAATGAATTCTAATAAACATAATATGTTACATATCATTTCAGAGCCAAAAGTGGCTTGACAGATATAAAATCATTTATCATTTAATCATTTATCAATACCAAAGTCTCCAGTTTAGAAACTAGGGCTACAGATGTAAGCCGCGGTAGTGCAGCGGTAGCGTTGTTGCCTCATAGCAATTTGATTCTCGGCTGGAGCGCCTTCTGTCTGGAGTCTGCATGTCCACCCCGTGGTTGAGTGGCGTTCGAAAGACATGAGTAGAATGGGCGTGCCCTCGTTCACGGTTGGGCGTCGAGCTAGCACCTCGGCACCTGTAAAAAATCTACTGCCAATCATTAGTGGACCGAAGTTCCACTGTGGCGACCTCTAACCGGGAAAAGCCGGAAGAAGAACAAAACAAAACAACCAGAGCTACAGAGGTACTTAACTTAAGTATCACTGATCCATAATAACTGATGGGCATAAATTTCATATGAGCCCATTATTATGGTGAGATAATGAGATCCTGCATCTGTTGCAAGGCCATACTGCTTTTAGTATATCTTGGCGGTAAGCAAAACAGTTTAGTTTAGAGTTTGATGTTTTGACTGTAATGCTTTGTCTTGGCCACTTCCAGGAGTGATGCATGCAATCAGCAGGCCTGTTTATACTCTGTCCCTACCTCATCAACCTTACTGATTTGTCAGGCTTTGGTCCAAATTCAGTTTAACAGTGGCATAGAGAGTTGACTTAGCTCTGTGCTATTAGAGCAATGGGTTATATAAACTGTGTCTATATTAGTACGCCGAACTTTCAAAATTTTGAGTGTTCTAATATCGAACCCTATTAATCGAAAATTTAAAACAGTGAACATACAGAACAGCAAATTATTTCCTAGGGGAAAATTCGCTGTTCCAAAACATATACACACAACACAAGCACACCAAACAAACAGCAATCCACACATATACACCTAAAATCTTACACCTAACCCTACACTAAACTATACACACACCACTAACTATCCACTTACCTTAACCCAAACCCTAACCCTAAGGTCCGTCACTATTAAACACTCACCTCACCTGCTCCCTAACCCTAACTCACCTAACCCGCCCTAACCCTCACATCCACACAATCGCAATTATCCGAACCTGACCCGTAACTTTCCATCACAGCACTGAAAATACCGAAGCAACAGAAATGGACAAGCAAATTCTTTCCCTAGGAAAAAATTTGGTTTTCTCTTTCTTTGATATTTTCAGCATTCGCTGAAAACGGGTCGATATTAGAACACTTGAAATTTTGAAAGCTCGGTGTTCTAATATAAACCCTATAAACTTTGGGTAAACATTCTTGCCATATTAAATGATTGTCCGTAACCTTGGTGAGCTGCAATATTTTGGTCCCTAACAAGCACATAAAAAGTAATTCATGATGTTACTTCATGAAAACAAAACAGTAAACATCTTTGAAACAAAGGGAAAAGGGTAATTCTGAATAGCTAGTATAGACTCAGTATACAAAACTTGTACTTAACATGGACCTGAAAAATGACAACTCTAATAATATAAAAGTGCTCTGAAAAATAATGGTTGTATTGTAAATGTTTTGTGAAAATAACTAAACAGGGGCAATGTTACTAACCTACATTCACCTAATTTAATGCTAGCAAAATAAATTCAGTGGTTTGCAATACACTCTCCAAAAGCTTCCATTTCTTTATAACTTTAAAATATTTTACTAAAAGTTTTTTGATGTATGCAAAGAACAAGAAAGCAAAAAAGCATTGTCTTTTAATACATCTAATAACAGGTATTTTAAAGTTTTTTATACAGTTTTAATCAGAATATTCTTCACTAGCACTTAAAAGCCCTGATCTCCCAATCATCCTGCTGCTATCCTTGGTATCCCTTTCACGGCTTACCTTGGAGGATGCATCGGCCAGGACATTTTACAGCCCATGAAGAGTGACAGACTGCAGACTGCCATGGATGCCTAGCAGGTAAATGCAGGATATACTCTGCCTTTACCCCCTATGAAAACTGCCCAGCATGCCGTGAGGTATGGCAAGGGTACCATTGTGAAAAGCATTTCAGTCAACATGACTTTAGAAACAGCCTCGTAAAGTATGTTGAGAACAGATAGCAGCATTTCTCTTCTAACATTTACCGAACAGCTATGGTAAAACCCCTGAAACCATGCCCCTCCTCATGGTATGAAGCAAATGGTACTTGGATGTTTTATCGCATTCTCATGATTGTTACCCTGGAGTTCTGAAATGGGTCATGGTCAGGACACTCCAGGGAAAGAAATCTATGCCAGCAGGCTGTACTAAAGAAGAATTTTAAAGCTAGCTCTCACTTTTAGAAGAATCTTTATTTGGATGCAATAATTTCACAATTAGTACACTAAACTAAAACTGAAAAAATTACAAAGCAAGAAATGTACCCTTTTAGGGGTTCGGAGGATGGCCTAATGGTTAAGGTGTTTACCTTACAAACACAAGGTACAGGGTTTGAATCTCACAGGGGATAATTGGCTAGGCTTAAAATGGCTCGCAAGGGCAGTTAGCCTAGTACTAATCTATGAATCTATGAATCTATGAACAAAAGAAAGAAAAATAAGAACTAGAAACAGCATTACATTTTCTGCAATGAGTAATAAAGTCCAACTACATTTAAGGGTTAAGAAAAATTAAGTTTGAGAGACAAATAGAAATGAAAGCAAAGATATTGTGGCCAATGTCTCATGTATGCAATGACAAGATGTGGCTGCTGGATGAACAGCTCCCCATCCTAGCCTGTCTTGTCAGATCCTACTGCAGATGTACAGGGATAAATTGTGTGCAAGCACAATTGGGCCATCACCTGTTCTGACTGGAACAGACCCCTTCCATGTAGGTCAGGAAGGTTACACCTGTCACTGAACAAGGTTTGTTATAGTGATTGGAGGATGAATACTCCACTCCCATAACTTGACCACAGTCCCTGACCACCTCAAACAACATGATCTGACTTTAGCACAATCCTCAAAACAATGTCCTAACTTTGTAAGGGAGAAATGTTATATCCAGCAGGCAGAATAATTCATGAGGTCTCTGCTCTGCAGGGCAAATCATATATACTACCATCTAAGAAGTATTTCTAGTTTGGCAAGCATTACCAATTAATTCCATGATAATTATTTTTCAGATATAAATAACTGCAAATACTGTGTGTCCTAAGTGACATTCTGGAAGAGGCAAAAAAATAGTTTATGTTGTTCAAACCGGCCTGCTGGCAAAAACAGCCAGCATCTCCTGTCTGACTCCATTTCACAGGAAAGAGGGACAGAGTCTTGACTATGACCCAGCTGACCTTGGTTTCATCAGCAAGACAGGCAATGGAGTCAGTTTGCTTCTTTGAGTATATGGCCCACTATAAAAATCTCAGCTGCAGGCTGGGGCAGGAGAAGTACCAGCTTCCTAGAAGGTCAGGGGATGCTTGAAGGGACTCCATTAACTATCTATTCATAGTGTTGTGGCTAGTGGATATTGCACTCTATAGTAGCTACAGAAACACAAAAGTGAAAATTAGATGTAGCCAGCATAAAATGATCTACCAAGTATGATGGCCCACCATTGCTCAACTGTCACCCAGCCGACAGTGGGTACAACAAGTTGGGACAGAGGAGTGGTAAGTTACTGGGATACTGAGATGGGTTAGACAGTCAAGCAAGCTATCTGTGAAAAAATTCTACTGCTGAGTTCATATTTCCATCTCCCCCTATAAATAAAGACTTTGTAATGGTATAATGTGGGGACATGATGTAATAGATGTGTTCAATTACATCTCTATAGGAAAATAGCTAAGGAAGACTGTACACCTAGTGCTCAATGTAGGATGACAGCGATAATGACAGAATGCTTGAGCTGTTGAAAGTTCTGAATGTTGTGTAGAAAGAGGTCTTGAAGCACTGCTGTAGCTGGAGGGATATCAACATGCTTCCACCTGGAAGAAATACATACACTATACAATCCATGTCAAAACAGTAAATGTTGGGTCATGAAGAAAAAAAGATGACTGCAAACAAAGTGATTGACTTGCTTTCAGAAATCATATCTTGCACCCCCCCCCCCCCGATATATAATCACCACATAAAATCCTTTCCTCTGGCAACTTCTTAGACTCACTAAGTGACCACCTACCCATATACCCCATTAGACGACAATGCTTCCTAAACAAACTACATCAGTTCAGTCAAACTCGTAATCTTACCTCCTTCCAAACAGAAACATTCATCTCTAGACTAAAATCAATTAACTGGCATACACTAAAAACCCTCCTCCCCTCAATGAGGACGTCTCTCAGTTTAACACAACTTTCTTAAATATTTTAGACATCTACACTCCAGTCCATAGGAAAAAGCATCACTTCTACCCCAGCACCTTGACTAACTGGAGAAACAAAACGGCTTATGAAGAAAAGGGGCAATGACCTGGAAAACATGGAAAAATACAAATACCCTAGCAAACCAACAGCACTACAAACAACTTAGAAACCTAGCCAACAAAGAGCAAAGTCTGACAAAAACATGTTATAACAACTCTTAACTCAACAATTAGTTTAATCCCAAACTGTTCTGGAGCTCGATAAATAAATGAATACATCCTGGCTGCAAAACACAACCTTCTCCTCCAAATTCCAGTAGCTCTGTTACCATAGCTTCCCAGCCAGTTCAACTCTTACTTCATAGAAACTGTTGCCTCAATTTCCTCCACCTCATCTCCTCTCCCCATCCAAACTCATTACCCCATTCTCCCACCACCTCCAGAACTAACCACCTGCCCTAGATCTTTCTCCATCTCTCCTATTTCCATTTCTAAAGAGAAAAAAGAAAGCACCTCTGAACACTAAAAGCTACTACTCTACACCAGATAACCTCCCTGCACAGTACATAAAAATTGCTACCGATACCTTTGCATACCTGATTTCAATACTAATCAATTGCTCCATCCCAAAAAGTTATGTGCCCAAACATATGGAAAAAATCACATATCATCCCTAGTAAAAAAGATGACCCCTCCTGGGAGATCTCTAACTTTAGATATATAGCCATCCTATCCCCCCTATCCAAAGTACTGGAGAAGTGTATCTATTCTATTCTCAGCTACTAACCTACATCACTGCAAACAAACTACTGTCCCCCACACAGCATGGTTTTCATCGACACTACAGCACCTCTCCTATACTTTACCTCTGATATAAACCAGCACAGAAATAAGGGTAACTTAGTCTTGCAACTTTCCTCAGCTTTTCAAAAGCATTCAATACCATCTTCCACCATAAATTACTGGAAAAAATATTTTCCCTAGATCTAAATAACTCATCGTACCCCTGGTTCAACAGTCACCTCAGTAGTAGTCTACAGGCAATGATGTGACAAAAATGACATATCACCTTTATCTTTGTTTACACAGACATACCACAAGGGTCTGTCCTAGATACTTTGTTACTCAATAAAGTTATTAATGACCTCCAGACAGCCAGAAAACAATCAGCCTTAACCCAATATGCTGATAATTCCACCTTTACTTGCTCTGCGAATACTTTAACCAAACTACTACAGCTCACACAGGATTCTTTCTCATCCATAGAAGCATGGCTTTCCAACTCGCAACTACTACTAAATCCTCAGAAAAATAAAACTAATAATAGTCACCCATAAAACCTATACTAACCACACATTTCCTTTCAACAGTGCTTCCTGAGACCAAACTCCAATATAGCTTGCAATCCATACCAAACTGCTAAGCATTACCACAAATAATGCCATGAAATTTGATCATCACATCAAACAAGTCACAACCAAAACACACAAAAGTTTGATAACATATCCCCTTACCAAGCTTTCCCAACATACCATGCAAGAATAAGCACTGCCATGATGCTTCTGTTACCAACACTCCTCTATGTAGCCCCCGTACTAGTGAACTTCCAAGCCACACAAATTAACTTGTTTGAAAAATGTCATAACAAATCAGCCCACTTTTCTGCAAATATGCCATACCATTCCAACCACTGCTCTTTATTAAAATCACTACTTTGGACTGAACTAACCCACTACCTAACCCTCACACAAATAACTACCATACATACTCTCTCATCTACCACCCTCACAGATTCACCTCATTAGCAAACCTAATCTAATGTATCTCTCTCAACTTATTCTCCCTTAATTATTTCTACATTCTTCAACCTTAAATACTTTACATATACTCTATCTTTACCCCCTCTTCCACACCCTTACCTTGATTCAAACTTGTTCTTATCACATTTAAATAGTCTCCTAAATTGTCCATGCATTTCCTACCAATACTAACCATTGTCATACACATCTCCATATCAGACCATCACACATGTATTCACCATATGCAACACTCTTTGCAAAACTAACATCAGGTACCGCCATTCATCTCTGACTTCCTTATTTCTTATTATGCCTACCATCATTTTACTAACATCCTTTTCTCTTATCGTCCTTCACTACCTTCTATAAACTATTTACTGCTATCTTATCGTTTGTATAATATAAGCTTTCCAGTTTGCTTCTTGCCATTGTAATGAATTGTAAATTTATACTTGTATTACACTTTATATCCTTTACCTGGAATATTTCTCACCGAGCCGCTGCTGAAACAGGCTTTTGCCATTCAGTCCAACTTTCCTGGTAAACAGAAACAAATAATAAATAGTAAGATAGAGAAGCTGAGAGAGAAAAGGTGTAGGAAAGGCTATGTAAATTAGCATGTTACTTCAATGGAGAGGTAAAAGTATCTTTGACCTTCTCACACTTGTCCATAGGGTGCGACAAGGACTACATTTTCTTGACTAACAAAGAAAACCACCACTAGGCAACACCAACATTGAAGAGAACCTCTCCATTACCTGAGTGAATCCAGATATGCAAGCAAGATTTCCATATTAACTGACAGACAGCTCCTATATCATCTAGATAAATTCAGATATAGGTTCATACAGTTACTTGGCTTGCTGTTAAAGATATCATTGAGAAGCCTATCCCAGTTTCCCTGCTGCTCAAGAGCACTGTCTGTTACACTGTAGGTAAATGAAGGCTAAGAGAATCAAACCCTGTACCACAGGAAGCAGCTCACAGCCTTAATCCTCTGTGCTTAACTGGACAGATGTATAACAAGATTCAGATACTTGCAAACACACAGCTGTTACATCACACACTTGAATTCCAACACATACAGCAATACTTGGATGTTAGCTAACTGCATCTGCTAGGTGTTTTTCTTACTTTATTATCGGAACCTTGGAATTGAAAGAAACATTAACATAATTTTTTCCATTTTAAATAGTTGTTTTATGCCTTCATTCACATATCACAACTATATGTAACTACTTTTCACTTTTCAGATCATTTAAAATCAATTATTTTATTGTTATAACAAATGTCATGTGCACACGCATTTCATGTTAAGATTAATCAGCTCTGAAACAGCTAATAAACTGGAAGATGTCACATATGAACAGGTAAAGCTTCTGATTGGAAATACTTTCCGTGATTTTCAGGGACTGACATATGAGGATTATCTAGGCTTTTAATTTTAAATATGGAAAAGATGTAGAAGAGTCTAAAAAATATGAATTCTGCAGTGTCTACTATGTCTTTATTTGATTTTAGAAACAGTCAGCCTTACATGTGTCAGCCTCAAACATCAAAAATAGAACTTATAAACTTATCTAAATGTGAAACTGTACATATTCAGGAAGGTCATGGGGACAGCATGAGTTGGCAAGTTTTTAAATATAGAGGCAAAAAAATACAGCAAGAAATCCATTGACTACAGAAACAAGACCTTTAGACAATGCATATGGTAACTGTGAAACAAAATGTTGTCTATCTGGCTAGATGTGTTGCATGTCAAGCATATTATGTGGGTAAAATGAACCAGAAGTTGAAAGACTGTATCTGCAAACACCTGTCTGAAATTTAAAGAGAAATACTTACAAATGCACTATATCACATTAGAGACAATGGCTCTGGACATAATTTTAAATTTTCAATTCTAAGAGTAATTGACAATAATATACATGAGGGTAATATTAATGATTTTACTGCAAAGGAAGAATTTAATTGGATTTTACACTTAGGGGCACATATTTTACCTGGTTTGAATGAGTATGTATCTTTAAAGCCCTTATTGAAAGAGAAACACAAATGAGCCTGATTGTCATCATGTGACCCACTTTGATATTACATAAATGGTAGATGGTATTTTTTGTTTGATATGCCTGAAGAAGCCTTGTTTAAGGCAAAATGTTTTTACTAGTGGTTTTAAAAGTTGTTTGAGTCTAATAAATCACTTCATTACCAGCTGCTTGTGGTTCCAGTGACTTCTATTTTACAAGTTGTTAAATATAGAAGATTTTATACATAAGTTATATACACTACTGATTAGGAAGCGTTTATTTGTTTATGTCTGCAGGCAATGTACAGAATTGATCTTACATGTCAAGAATAACTGTGTTCTTCCTGTGTGGTTTTCCTCAGGGTGCTCCAGTTTCCTCCTACATTCCAGGGACATGCAGTGGGTGGATTGGACACCGTAGATTGGCCATAGGTGTGACTGTGTGTCTGAGTGTGTGGTGTGTAGGAACAGAAGTTACACAGTATGTAAGAGTCAAACTGCATTTGTATGCATGGATTTAAATGTTTACAACCCCTTTGTGCAACAGTGTTTCCATCATGTTATCTATACATTTGATAATACAAACTAATAGCAATGGTGGTAGGAATAAGACATTATTTCTGAGATAAGGCACTTTACAAACTGTTTGGTTGTATAACTGCTGATTTGTCACGCTGCTTTTTCATGTGTGGTTGCATTGCTGCTCTGAACACAGCTTTAGTATTCCCTCACCTATTACAGGCAAGGCAGAGGTATACTATGAAAAATAGAAAAATATACTGTGCATTGTGATATAATACAAAATTATATGCACGTGTCTGCAGAAGCGCAATGTCAGTAATGTGATGAAGGGTAATACTGCTCCTACCTTAGGAAATACAAACGCATGTTTATACGGTCTACAATCCATGCAACAAAGTATTCAAATAGTTAGCTGTGTGGCTGCAGATCTGCTATAATATAACTTGCTTATACCAACTTTTTAAGGACTCATAAATCTATAGTAGTATGAGGCAAAGAGGAAAAAAATAAATGCTGTGAAGTAAGCTGCTTCCAAATGTAATATTTTGGATAAGAAGAGCACTTGCTTACTAGTCACTTTCATACTGCTATAACAACAATCACCATGAAGCACTTACTCCTGACAAATGAACTAAGTAAAATACAGCAATGCTGTACAAAGTTTTACACTTTTCATCACTGCAAGGTTAAAAGCAACTGTTTCATTTTACCATTTTCACAAACAGACGAAAGCAAATTGTTACTCCAATAACAAAAATGCTTTACATCTGTGCAAGTTTATAAGCATGGGTGCTTCTATATTAACTTTTTTACCAATATAAAAACGCAAAAGTATATTAACTTAATATTTTTATAATTCAGGGATGGTTGTACATTTAATATTTTATTCTAATAAACCAATACTGTTTCTGTATCTATGAAAATTAGGTGTCCTGTGTCATTTTAGAAATACTCTGTTATATTTCTCAATAGAGTAGTGGTCAGCTGAGTGTAACATAGTTTGGGATTGATACACTCCCTCCCACACACTTTATGAACTCCGGCCCCGCAGAACTCCACTCAGCCGCCAAGGGGCAGGCACGCTCCCATCGGGACTGTTATACATCAGGTATGTGTCCACATGGGTCTATATTGAATCAGCGAACGTTTAAAAAAGCAAACACTGATTCATCGACCCTATATGAGTGAACACTGACAATGCCGATCACTCGGAACAGCGATTTTTTTCTCAGAGAAAAAAATTGCTAGGCCGGTTTCGGGAGTTTGCCATTTCCTCCACTGTGGTGCGATCTCAGAGTTAGTATATTTAAGTAGGGGGGGGCAAAGCCCCCCCACGTTAAATACTGTTTTAAGTTTCTTTTTTTTTTTGGTGGAACTTGAGTTTTGAATTTTATTTGTAGCAGCATTTATCACATCTGCATTTTATAAGGGATGACTCTTCCCCCTGCTTTAAAACTTCAGCTTGGCAAGCTAAGAACTTGGTTATATTCAACTGGACGTATAAGAGAATTTAAGTACCTTTTTATGCACTTTTTCTTTTAAAAAATACAGTATTTAAATTGATTTAAACTGTGTATGAAGGAGTGTTGAAGGAATTTTTAACTGGTTATTCTGCTCTTCAGTAACTTGAACTAAAAGCTAGTGTTGGCTGAATTTTGTTATTTGCTAGTAATTACAGGTGTAGCCACATTCAGTGATTTCCTGTCCTTGCATATTTAAACTGGTGCATGTGAAATAATTCCTGCTTTAAAACTTCAGCTTGGCAAGCTAAGAACTTGGTTATATTCAACTGGACGTATAAGAGAATTTAAGTACCTTTTATGCACTTTTCTTTTAAAAATACAGTATTTAAATTGATTTAAACTGTGTATGAAGGAGTGTTGAAGGAATTTTTAACTGGTTATTCTGCTCTTCAGTAACTTGAACTAAAAGCTAGTGTTGGCTGAATTTTGTTATTTGCTAGTAATTACAGGTGTGGGGTAGCCACATTCAGTGATTTCCTGTCCTTGCATATTTAAACTGGTGCATGTGAAATAATTCCTGCTTTAAAACTTCAGCTTGGCAAGCTAAGAACTTGGTTATATTCAACTGGACGTATAAGAGAATTTAAGTACCCTTTTCTGCACTTTTTCTTTTAAAAAATACAGTATTTAAATTGATTTAAACTGTGTATGAAGGAGTGTTGAAGGAATTTTTAACTGGTTATTCTGCTCTTCAGTAACTTGAACTAAAAGCTAGTGTTGGCTGAATTTTGTTATTTGCTAGTAATTACAGGTGTGGGGTAGCCACATTCAGTGATTTCCTGTCCTTGCATATTTAAACTGGTGCATGTGAAATAATTCCTGCTTTAAAACTTCAGCTTGGCAAGCTAAGAACTTGGTTATATTCAACTGGACGTATAAGAGAATTTAAGTACCTTTTATGCACTTTTCTTTTAAAAATACAGTATTTAAATTGATTTAAACTGTGTATGAAGGAGTGTTGAAGGAATTTTTAACTGGTTATTCTGCTCTTCAGTAACTTGAACTAAAAGCTAGTGTTGGCTGAATTTCATTCAGTGATTTCCTGTCCTTGCATATTTAAACTGGTGCATGTGAAATAATTCCTGCTTTAAAACTTCAGCTTGGCAAGCTAAGAACTTGGTTATATTCAACTGTACCTTTTTATGCACTTTTTCTTTTAAAAAATACAGTATTTAAATTGATTTAAACTGTGTATGAAGGAGTGTTGAAGGAATTTTTAACTGGTTATTCTGCTCTTCAGTAACTTGAACTAAAAGCTAGTGTTGGCTGAATTTTGTTATTTGCTAGAAAGTACAGGTGTGGGGTAGCCACATTCAGTGATTTCCTGTCCTTGCATATTTAAACTGGTGCATGTGAAATAATTCCTGCTTTAAAACTTCAGCTTGGCAAGCTAAGAACTTGGTTATATTCAACTGGACGATAAGAGAATTTAAGTACCTTTTATGCACTTTTTCTTTTAAAAATACAGTATTTAAATTGATTTAAACTGTGTATGAAGGAGTGTTGAAGGAATTTTTAACTGGTTATTCTGCTCTTCAGTAACTTGAACTAAAAGCTAGTGTTGGCTGAATTTTGTTATTTGCTAGTAATTACAGGTGTGGGGGTAGCCACATTCAGTGATTTCCTGTCCTTGCATATTTAAACTGGTGCATGTGAAATAATTCCTGCTTTAAAACTTCAGCTTGGCAAGCTAAGAACTTGGTTATATTCAACTGGACGATAAGAGAATTTAAGTACCTTTTATGCACTTTTCTTTTTAAAAATACAGTATTTAAATTGATTTAAACTGTGTATGAAGGAGTGTTGAAGGAATTTTTAACTGGTTATTCTGCTCTTCAGTAACTTGAACTAAAAGCTAGTGTTGGCTGAATTTGCTAGTAATTACAGGTGTGGGGTAGCCACATTCAGTGATTTCCTGTCCTTGCATATTTAAACTGGTGCATGTGAAATAATTCCTGCTTTAAAACTTCAGCTTGGCAAGCTAAGAACTTGGTTATATTCAACTCGGCGTATAAGAGAATTTAAGTACCTTTTTATGCACTTTTTCTTTTAAAAAATACAGTATTTAAATTGATTTAAACTGTGTATGAAGGAATGTTGAAGGAATTTTTAACTGGTTATTCTGCTCTTCAGTAACTTGAACTAAAAGCTAGTGTTGGCTGAATTTTGTTATTTGCTAGTAATTACAGGTGTGGGGGTAGCCACATTCAGTGATTTCCTGTCCTTGCATATTTAAACTGGTGCATGTGAAATAATTCCTGCTTTAAAACTTCAGCTTGGCAAGCTAAGAACTTGGTTATATTCAACTGGACGTATAAGAGAATTTAAGTACCTTTTATGCACTTTTCTTTTAAAAATACAGTATTTAAATTGATTTAAACTGTGTATGAAGGAGTGTTGAAGGAATTTTTAACTGGTTATTCTGCTCTTCAGTAACTTGAACTAAAAGCTAGTGTTGGCTGAATTTTGTTATTTGCTAGTAATTACAGGTGTGGGGTAGCCACATTCAGTGATTTCCTGTCCTTGCATATTTAAACTGGTGCATGTGAAATAATTCCTGCTTTAAAACTTCAGCTTGGCAAGCTAAGAACTTGGTTATATTCAACTGGACGTATAAGAGAATTTAAGTACCTTTTTTGCACTTTTTCTTTTAAAAAATACAGTATTTAAATTGATTTAAACTGTGTATGAAGGAGTGTTGAAGGAATTTTTAACTGGTTATTCTGCTCTTCAGTTATTCCCACCCCCCACTCTGTTTTTGTGTTAATCTTAGTGGCATTGAAACTGCCCGCCTCAGCCTGCCTCTGGGCCCATCTCATTTGCTCACTCAACTGAGTGCAGTGAGATCATATTCTGATTTCAGGCACTCCTACTGTGTACAAAGAGAGCATCTGGGAAATAGAAAAAAAAAAATTAAGCTTATTTCCTGCCTTTCTTGTTAAGTGGTACAGACTATTTGTAGGCTTCTGAGCCCCCAAGCCCTTCTGTGTTTGAGGAAGCTCTAGAAGCCCTAGCTTGTTTTTTTTTTCTTGTAACTAGCCAGTTTTCTAGTTTCAGCACTCAAATCTGTTTCTTTGATCTCAGCACTTGTTCAGAAAAAAAAAAAAAAAAAAAAAAATTTCATCTGCTTTTACTGTACTTGTGTTTTTACCTACTTCTTTTACTTTTGCATCATCTTAAAATACTCAATTGTATTTATTACTGCTTGGTGTAACTCATTCTAAGCCTTTGGTTTAAACACTGGTTGAGAACTGCTGATTGAGGGCTCAGTGTCTGTTATTCTAAAAGTGTATTAATTCTGGTTTATGTTTTCAATTCAGGATTTCCCAATATTATTCTGCTGCCTATCGGGCTAATCCGCCTACCACACAACACATTTCGGGTCACTCCACAGCCATGCTATGTGTGTGACGACCTGACCTGAGATTCCTCCTGGACTGCATGAAAGAGACAGAGAGGCTCTCTGATTCATGCCGCCCCAAAACCCCGACCACTCCACACCAAAAGGAGGGGTGTATCCATATCCCTCCTGAAGACACTGGGGGTATAAATGTATCTCCAAAACACATCATATGGGGTGACTTTTAACTACCGAATATAGACTGGGATGCCATGGAACAGCTAGTCACTGTTCCCACAAGAGGAGAAATATACTAGATCTCATTGTCACAAACATGGGGACAAAATCCTTCAGGCCCCTGAGGTCACCCTGATCATTATTAGTAAAAAAACGAAAGCACTCATAAAATCAACTAAGGCCAATTTTGAGAGAAAAAATTGCCATGGATTCAAAGGACAATCATAAGGCCTTTTCAGCTATGTTAGGAACCTGGGTGGAAACTCACAGATATGCTCAGAATTAGTCCAAAATGATACAAAATCACTGAACCCACAGACATTGCCAACATACTGGCAGACAGGTTCAGTGCAAACTTCACCCCCTCTCCCCTAAAGGAGAGATAACTATCCCAGCCGAGTGTAGCCTCTCTAAAGCTAAAACACAGCATCAATGGGACCGATGGTGTCCCGGCTGTGTGCTACACGAGCTAAATGAGGAATTAAACCAGGCATTACAAGGCAGCTGTTTAATCTCAGCCTTACCACAGGATAGCCCCTGAGGAGATGGCGGGAAATGCTGCAGGTCCACTCCACAAAGGCGCCCCTCGGACCCCTGGTATTACCGCCCCATAAGCTTAACAAGTCTAGTCTGCAAAGCTATGGAGAGGATCATAATGGAGCTCATAAACAAAGATATAGGGGACTTGCAGACATTGGACCCGACCCAGTTTGGCTTTGTCAAGGGAAGATCATGCCTTTTGAACTTGGTCGACTCCTTCGAAATAGTCACCAAGGCCATTGATGAGGGAAAGGCAGTCCATACAGCCTACCTTGACCTTTCGGGTATTGTAGAAAACTTACCAGCTTAAATGTAAACCCATATGTCACAAGATGGGTTGCAAACTGGCTTAAGGACAGAACCCACAGGGTTAGAGTTGCTGGCGCGTGTCAGACCCCCAAGCCGGTCACAAGTGGTGTCCCACAGGCTCGGGTCCTTGGTCCCTATTGTTTGGCATCTACTTCAGAAGGACTTTAATGACACAGTTGCAGCAGATGACAAAAAAGAAGCCATAGTGGAAAGTGCATCGACACTGATATCCTTCAGAAGGGACTCACGGAAACAGATAGCTGGTGCCAGAGCCATGGCCTGAAGTTAAACGCCAAAAATGTAGTCATATTACCCTCGAAAAACAGGTAACCCCAAGCTACCATATAGGTGGCAATCCACTCACAGAAGAGGTTATCAGGGACCTGGGGACTGGGTTGACAGTGGCCTTTTCTTTTGACACTCACATTGCTAAAGTGGTTAGAAAGACCTTCTACATTGCCCACCTGATCATGAAGGGATTCACATCCAGATCTAGTGAGGTCATTGTTCATCAGACCAATGATTGAGTACAATGCCCCATTCGGGATGTATCTCACCCCGACATCTGCAGCAATTGGAGACCCCAAAAGTTCCTCACCAAAAGGAAGGGATAACCCAAAAATCATCATATGCTGCAGATTGAAAGAACTCCAGCCTATTCAGTCGCGTCATACCGTCTGCTCAGAGGTGACATGTCAAAAAAAATCCAAATCCAAAAAAACCAGAGCAAAAGCACTCTAAACCTTAGCACGGATATAAATAGGGACGGCTGGAGGGATAGATTATCACTCAGAGACTCCCTATGCTGTGGAATAAAATCCGGTCCATGTGAGGCAGAGCACCTCGACTCTGTTCAAGAGAAATCTAGACCTGTGGATGGGAGATCGTAGGTTTACCAGGGAATCATCTCTGGGTCACTGCTGGACAGAGGCACAACAAACTAATGGCACAGTATTTTTCATATAAGGGGTGTAGTAAGTTAATAATTTGGGCTAGGCTTATAAATGCCTTAGGGCAGATAGCCTAGTATAAACCTATGAACCTATGAACCTATACTATAAAAATTTGCACATTTATTTTCTGCAAGCACATCTGCTACATCCTGTAGCTGAGGCATCGCTATATTATTACTGAAGATGATAGTGTCATATGTCAGCTAAAGGTGAACAGCTGGGTACCAAGAAGAAAATTCATACTTGCAAAAGACCATGGAAGGTACGTAGGCAATGCTTTCTATAAATAAATAAAACCACCTACGTAATCAAACTTCACGTTTTTAAACTGTCATGGTTTGCCTTCCATTATCTTTACCATTTCTGTTTGCAACAATACCTCAAGCAGTGCATCTATTATTTTGCCAGAAACTTTGCTCCTCTTTCTCCCCATTGCTGCATACCTATTCCTAAATTCTTTTGGTATATTCTATTTCAAAGCATCGCCCTTCAGGATCATGTATACTGCATGGTCTGCCTTTTTTATAACATTCACTTGTGGTTATATGCTGTTCTATTCCTATTTTCACATAGAATAATGATTTTATGTGAAAATAGCAGCGTAAAAATGAGGCCTCAGGCTATCTTCTCATGCTTCCTGGTGTGTGGTTGTGACAGGCGTTACTCATACAAGTAAAGGAGAATGTGCCCATTGGGAAGCAGTGCTCTTAGCTTCACACCGTTTTGTTTTTTTTTTTGAAGTCTGAAGCTTTGAATGCTTTGTTTCATCTGCTTTACTTTTCAGAGAACAGAGGCACAGTAAATCATACGGGAAATTACAGTCACTACATGATTTTTTTTTCAAAATTAAATCCTATGTGACTTTTACTAAATTCTTTTTCTCCTCCTGAGCAAACATGTTTACTCCCATATATAAATTTATGCTGTACTCACAACTCCAGTCATTCTTGTGCTTTACAAGCAGATATTTCCACCTCTGCTTTATCCAACCATTCTATAACACCAAAAGAATCTTTTAAAAATTCTTAATACTATTCACATTTAGAGAAAATAAAGACGGGCATCCCCACAGTTCCCGTGGGTGGCTTAGGTTCTAATATTTAGGTTTCAGATTCTCATTTTTATTTTTCAATTGCTTAGCTATTTGCCTTTTCAATTCTACCTTTCCTATACTCTTACATCTTCATCAAGCTTTCTACCCACCTAAACTATCTATTTCACTTAAAACTATACCTCTGTTTTGTGTTATCTTCATTCCCTGCGCTAACTGCTTTTTGACACTACTTTACTGTCTCAAAGTTTTTTCCAACTGTTAAGCTTTTCTAGTGTGCTATCTTAGCATCCAGTCCTATATGCACATTGATTGCTTCAATAAGGTCTCTGCTTTCCAGTTCTGTAGGATCTGACTGCACCTCACATTTTTCTCAGTCAGCAGTTGGACCAAAAAAAAAAATATATATATATATATATATATATATATAGTCTCAGAGCTAATAATCCCTCAGAAGTATTTTTGTATGCCCAGCAGATCCTCACTTTACGCATATTTCAGAAGGTATCGTGCAGTAACATGCCCCTCTCTTTTTCCTCCACAAACAAAACAAATTTTGGCTAACCCACACAGCTCATAAAACCTCCATCTTTGTCTTCAAAAAACATATAGTAAATGTAGGCATTCCCACTGAGACATGTAGAGAAAATATCCATTTCTCTCCCAACCTCTGGTTCATAACCAAATTCACTTTTTTCCATAAAGCCATCACCATAGTCCCAAAATCTTCACAGAATCCAAATTTGCCACCAGTTCTGAGCGTAAAATATTCTTATGTAGCACTTTCTATTTGGAATTCAATTAATGACTTTAAAATTCAATTATTATTTACTGTACTTAGTATTTTCATTGTCCTTTTAAAGTTGCTTAAGTCTTTTATCCTCTTTTAATATTACATATGTCCTGTCGGTCCCAAAAAGGAACAAGCCTATCTGCCAGACACACACTTCCACACAACAAAGAAAAAAAGAAAAAAATTATAAAGGTTTGTACTTCTTCCCCTTAAGGCCCAGCAGTATATGTTTACAAAAAAAAAAAAAAAAATCTGTCAGAAGTATCTGATCCAAACTACGTTCTGACAGAGGAACATTGCCCACACACCCACCCCACAGCAGTCATGCACAATTCATCCTGGTGAGTCATCTTACTGACGTCATCCTACCATTTCAGTCTCATTTTGCCTTAAAATCTACTTCACCAATGCTCCACCAATGTTTTGTATGATATCCTAGCTTTAAGGTCTAGCTTCAGTCTTGGTGTGAAAATGGCTGCAGTCAGCTCTCTCTTCCTTGCCACTGAGACACCTCTTCTATCATAGCTTTCAACCTTTCCTTTCTAAAATGTGGAGCGGTACCTCTCATAATGTGGAATAAAAACACAAAATGTGAAACACTTATTAACAGCTTATTAACAACTTCAACTAGCATGCTCATAGGATGGTTAGAACATGTTACTTTTTTACTTACAAAAATTCTTTTGATGAATTAATATGATTCATTTTATTTTCCATGGATATCAGGTAAAAGAATTTCTAGCACTGAATGTCTGACAGATACTTTCAATGTGGAACTTTGAGGAACATGAACTTTTTAAGACCCAAATGAGGAACATTCCTTGTAATAAGCTGCACTTGAGTGGCATGTCTTCCACCTGTATTACCAAGGTATATTCTATACAATCTTCTTTCACAGACAGTCTGGATCTTTGTCTTGAAATCTGTAACTGCATCTGGTTCAGCACATTGTCCATCAATCCCCATTTTACCAACATTCACATTTTCTGTCCTCATTAGGTAAAGTTAAAAACATGTTCTCTCTCCATCTCCAAAGCATACTGTATTATCAATGGAAAAATAGCAGCAGAAACTCTCCAGCATCATGGTCACTCTTCCACCAGCTCATATGAATACCACCTGTGGCCTCCCATCATATGCCTACTGTGACCAGTCTGGTTGATAAACATCTAAGTAAATGAAAATACTTATACACACTGTGATCTAGACCAAGTATGATAGTCTGAAGCAGAAATCCCAGAGGAGATCACAGCCAGTGACCTGGAGGTAGAGAGACAGGGTGAAAAGTCAAAAAAAGTAGAAGCTAATAAAAGCGCTTGGATGTTTAACAGGTTGAGCTGGTAGCAGAAATGTTGCATTTCCAGTTCTGAAGGACTCATAAAAATTGCTTAAGACTTTGTAGAATGAACTCAAGAGAGGATTACTAAACAATGCATTACTTCAGTCTTCATCATAGAATAACCAATGCATTATTTCAGTCTGCAACGTACATCAAAGAATTCCAATAGTACATCAAAGAATTCAAATAATTTAACAGGTACTAAATAGAATGGAGAAGGGAGAAATGCAGCTTGGAAAAAATATTTAAATTTCATATTGGAAAAGAACATTAATCATCTCAAGATGGGCAAGTAAGTGAGGGCCAGAAAACAGAGTCTTGTATGAATTATGAAGAAGTTCTTCATAAACAAGGTGGAAACTATTCAGAAAAGCTTATGTCAATAAGTGGTGCAAACTAAAAAAGAGAGGCTTCAAAATGTGTACAATGTTTAATAATATTCTAAGGGATGTGGAAGGGGTGTAAAACATTCTATGGGTAAATTAAACACCATCTGTTAAAGAACTACAACACCTACAAAGTGCCAGCTGGAATGATGGCCTCAAGAGACATAGCATGCAGAACAGGCTAAGTAATCCTTATCATCGCAGTCTGTTGTCAGCAACGAGTCCAGCAATGTGCATGTGTGGAGAGATGGGGGGAGGAGTGAAGAAACAAAATTTCACAACCCAAACATCTATGGGCTAAAAGAAAACTTAGCTGTATGAATTATACAGCTTAAACCTTTTTAGAGTAAAATAATATCAAATTCAAGGCAGTAATGACAATACCTCCTTAGCAAGCATATAAACTAACTCCATCTCTATCCAGAGTTTATTTTTTACGTGAGCTCATGATATTTCAGAGTTCAAGCAAATAAATGCTGTCAATCTCAGAATTATTGATCGTTTCAAAACCCTACAAAACAAGAACAAAAAAATCATTCTCTCATCATGACAGCTTTATTGATTACTCCCAGGACAGTCATTAACAAACATCTTAAAAAATAAAATCCATCATAACAGTTCTGTAATGCTCACATGATTGACAGCTACTTGTATAAATGAAAGACCTTAGCATTGGGCTGTACCTATACAGACTTATGTATTACAGACATCTGTCACATCTTTAAAGCTTTAGATATGCACATTTGCATTAAACCTCAGATTTTAACTTCCTATATATAGGTAACCCTCGGACTCAAACACCTGGCAAAAGACAGTACACTCTGTGAGACACACTCTCCTAGTGAAAATACAAGAATTACATTCATTCTGACAAGGTATTTATCTTCACTATCAAAGTGGTAGTATAAAAAACTAACCCAGAAATTGTTACATTCATCAAAATACACACTGATCTTACAAAATTTTTTAAACATGCATCAGTAATCTTTGAAGTTACATGCAAAATGGAAATCACTTGCGTTACCAGAAAAATTTCTTTCGGTTGTCTCAGTATGATGTTCACACACTATAATAGCTTCCAGGGGTTACAGGTTTATACACAACCCAACAGAGCATAAACTAAACAAATACAAATTTTCACACAATGAGCAGCATATTTTAATAACAAGCACAGCAAAACACCGCACTCCAACTCCATGCTGCAATTTATTCTTAATGGTATACAGCATATTTACAGCTTGTCCATCTTTTACATTTAAAATTTTCATCCTGATAATTAGCTATTAACATGCTATGAAATTCACATTTCCTTAACTGATTAGCATTTTTCACTTCCACAAAACTGCTGATAGCATTTTTCAACTTATTTTCAACCCAGTGTAATTCTATATAATCATTGGGATGTTTATGCAAAGTGCACTGTTCCCTAGCTTTATAGTGCTATATTCTGCAGTTTTCTACTATAACAATAATGAATACCCTTAACATATTTCTACAGTAAATACATGCACATTAGATAAACAGACTTCAGTGCAAAACTTTTTTTTTTCTGACACAGTAATTAAGATTTTCCATAATAGGCAAGGTAAGTAGACTTTATTGCATAAAATACATATCTCATTCTCAAGAGACAGCCTAAAAAAGATTTTGATAACAGTGGCATGTTGGTTAATAAGAATGTCACGTGTTATTTATTTAATACAAGCAAAATCTAAATCATGTGAATGCATACAAATACATGTAAATGTTGCCAGATATGAAACGGAAACTTAAACATGAATTTCCACAGAAGTAAACTTATCCATCCAGTCCACAATTCTAAACTGAAAACTGGCAAAGGAAACAATTACAAAACTATATCAGAATTTTCTTTTGAATTACAAACTGGATAAAGCAATGCAAAAATATTTGCAGACAAGTTTTGTGTTATTACATATTTGGAAGAATAGGAAGAAAAAAAATTAAACAGTAGCCAGGTTAAAATGAATGTAAACAGAAAATCAGAATGACACCAAACAATGAGTTTCATTTCAAAAATATCAATCTAGCACAGCAGAGTATATCCAACAAGACGTTATTACTCCCTTAAACTATTTTAAGAAGCCACCCCTCTGGATAACAAAGGAGGTAAAAAGACAGAAGGCTCAGTGATGCAACAGAAAACTCCATCCAAGTTTACCTCCTTTGCTGTCCTAAGCCTTTCTACAACATCAAGGCTAAGTAATGCAGATGAGAAGCACTCCATGCCAGTGGAGTTGCATTACCTATGTACCACTGAAAGAAAGGGCAGCAGAGACCTGACAAGATGATGCGAGGAAGCTGTCTGCATTTGCAAATGAACAGGGAAGTAGATACTGGGAAGAGTGCATATGCATGTGTGTGTGTGTGTGTGTGTGTGTGTGTGTGTGTGTGTGTGTGTGTGTGTGTGTCTGTGTGTCTGTGTATATTTGTGTAAATACACACAAACACATACATACATATATACATATATATATATATATATATATATATATATATATATATATATATATATATATATATATATATATATATATATATATATATCAACACACACATTATATATGTATGTATATGTGTGTGTGTGCATTTTATATATATATATATATATATATATATATATATATATATATATATATATATATATATATACATATATATATATATATATATATATATATATATATATATAAAAGTGAATGCTTGTATGAGTGAACGTTCTTTCCAATGGAGTTTTTGCCGGTAGCCTTTTGTAGGGGATTACAATACAGTGGGATAAGGGAATTTGCCCGCACCTCACTATTGTGCAATCTCGAAGTTAATATATATAAATCTTTCTAAACGGATTACTCCAATCACTTGGAATGTTCACGCTTGTGAACTTTTGATATTGCATGAGACACTCATATATATATATATATATATATATATATATATATATATATATATGTTTGTGTCTTTCGGCTTAAGCCACAATGAACTCCCGTCCGCTAATGATTGGCAGTAGATTTTTACGTGCTGGCTTGCCGGGCCTAACACACAACCTTCAACGAAGGAACGCCCATTCACGCATGTCACCACACAGAAGACGCTCTAATTGAATGGGCAATGTCTAACTGTGAGGCGACAACGCTACTGCAGCACCACCACTGCATATATATATATATATATATATATATATATATATATACATACACATTATGATACACACACTCATACAAACATATGCATGTTTTATATATGGGTCTCCTTCAGAAGATCAACTTTTCAGAAAGTCGAACTTCATATGGTGAAAACCATAGGACTGTCTTTACAAAAAGTCAAAGTATTTCTCTGGAGATCACGGTACAGTGGACAATGAGGAATTTACCTTCTTCCCCACTGTACTGCAATCTTGGAGTTGGTATATATAATTTCCAGAGAGCGTGGGGGTGTTTTGCCCCCCTGCAAAAAAAAATAACAGATTTTGGTTGTCTTCTTAAGTTCGACTTTTCAGAGTTAGTATATATATATATATATATATATATATATATATATATATATATATATATATATACATGCATATATATATATATATATATATATATATATATATATATATACATACATATATGTGTGCACATATACATTTAGAGAAAATGTAACCTAGTATGGAGGAAATGTAGTTTTCCAGTCTTAAGGGTAGAGAACACTTTTCTTAAGTAAGAAGAAAACACAAAAAGGGAAAACAAATTCTACAGGAACAATTACTCTAATCCTTGGGGATTAAAGTTTTTTAGCGGTCCATTTAAACTGATCTTTTATCAAATTTTATATTTCATTCTCTCTCTCTCTCTCAAAATGAGATATATTTTGGGGGATTACTGTACGAAAGGAAATCCCCATCCTCATAGTTAGTGTCAAATCCCATAGGATAATTTTTTTTGTCTCCCTTGGGGGCATCATTCATCTGTCCTAGTCCCCAGTGGCCCACATCCTCACTGCATCTTCTAGCCCATCTTCTACTCCTCCAAACTTATTCTGTTTTTTCCTGGGGCAGTTGGTGGATCTGAATGGTGCAGAAGTGACTCGCCATCTTTGCAACTGTTCTGGGAGGGGTTCTTTATATGCCCAAACCACCTCCTGCCCAGCCTCCCAAACTTGTCGAGTACATCCCAGGGCCACACCCCTCTTTGGACCAAACCTCCCCTAAGAGATCATCATTGATGAATGCCCTCTCAGTCAGAACTGACACATCCATCCCTTTCTGCAGCTCCATCAGTCATCCTTGCCACTAATCAAACCCAGGTCATCTGTGCTATAGTCAGGGTTTCATCCTTCTATGCCACTGGAGCAGCTCCAATGGATAAGAAATGTGGTAAGTAACACCAAGAACACTTCATCATCTCCTGAATCCAAAAGGGGAGGGTATACTGCTGTTGTCTTTTCTTTCTTACTAACAGAGAGCCCCTCATACAAAATGCATTGAAGAAGCTGAAAAATGAAGCCTTCTGCAACAAGGCAAAATGCTCCACAGTAAATTAATTGCAGCCACATATTAACCACTGGAGAAATAATGGACATCAAGAGGAATGGAGCTTAGTGGTTGTGTGTGTTCCCAGTACTCCACTGCCCTGCCTCCGATATCTCTGCCACAGATACATACACCAAGGGGGATAAAAGAAACTCAGGGAGTCTACAGCCAAAGACAGATCCACATCTAAACTTTGCAACCCCTTGGATGTCTAAGGACCAACACTCAAGGAGACTTTATGAGAATCTGAAAACTTCAATACTAAGAATGACCCAGCTTACCACAAAGCTACTTCCCCTCCCAGAAACTCCAGATGAAGCACTGCGGTATGGCAAGGGAAACTGAGTGAACATTACCCTGCTTTGAGAAGGAACCAATCAGTGAATAAGAACCCATACAGGGAGTGGTTCTACTCATCATTACAGGCCTGTTCTTCTAGTTATCAATTCATACCCCTGTAGAGTGCCTCATGTGAGCACATAACATAACTTTAATTCTTCTTCAAGATTCTCAGTACTGTAAATTTTCTACAGAAAATATTTACTAAGATGAATGTTTATATTTTCATCTACTTGTTTTAATCTTAAGAAAGATGAAAAGAAGTTATAAGAATAAAAGCTGCTAATCTCCTGTACTTTAAAAAAAGCATCTGAACTGCCAGTTCTTCTTGCCAACCACATCTAATTAAAAGCAGCACAAGCTTTACAACTATAAATATTAATGCTCTCTTCTAAGTGGAAAGGGTAGCAAAGGTGAAAGTCTTTAAAAGGGAACTTACAAAATGGCTGTCCACTGATCAACAACTTAGTTTCAGCTTTTCCAGTGTGAAAACAGAACCTGAGAAATAAAGGTTAATAATACAGTCAGCTTGAGTAAAATTCAGTTACTGGCTAGTAAGTGCACTGTGTAGATCCCAGCACAGAAGAAGAAAATTTGAGAACCATAATAAAATCAACCAGACAAGCTGAAAAGAAAACACTGTTTATGAAGAATGATGCAGCTGTTGACCAAAAAGCAGTTCAAATTCCAGCTTTGGTACAAGAGATGGCTTCTAGTAATTTAGAAGAAAAATAAATGAAACATTGAAGGAATATATCAACTCAAATAACAAAAAGCTGGAAAAAATAGAAAAAAGCTTTAGCTAGCTCTTCAGATGAACTGATAAAACTACAAAAATCAGAAGCTAAAATGAAGAAAAGGCTGGCTGAGTATAAGACTTCTCAAGAAGAGCTGCTTCAAAAAATGGCAGAGTTAGAAGACAACATGTCCAGAGAAAACCTGACATTTTCTGTTGTACCGAAAAAACTGGAAATAGACTGTATTAATTTTATGATAGAAGAAATTAACAAATGGGCTGGTGTTCCACAGCTTGACTTATTAATAGAAAGGGCACATTGACTGTATGCTTCAAACCTAGCCACGAGACAGCAGGCAAGACCTACATTAGTAAAGATGCAATCATACCAGCAGAAAGAGTTGGTCCTGACAAAACTGTGGCAGAAGGGAAAAGTATTAAAAACTGGAGACAGCAAAGTGTTTGTGGAAAATGATTATTCACTGTACACCAGGCAGAAGAGAAGCAAATTAATCCCAGCAATCAAGGAATGTCGAGATGCAGATGTAAGATTCAAGTTTCTGTATCCATCTTCAGAGTGTTTTTTTTTTTCCCTGGAGGATCAAAGACATTTTTGATGAAGAACAGGCTAGGGAAGAAATAAAAAGGTTTATCCAAGAAAAGGTCAGCAAGCAACTTGAAGGGGACTCCAATTCTCATTCTTCTGACAATAACACTGAAAAAGAGATGTTGCCAGTGGCACATTTTCCAGTGTTTCAAAAGATAATGTTTCAGAGACAGAAAAAAAAATACAGGATATGACTAGAAGAATCATGACATACCTTAGATTTGAAACAGTGTCTTGTGTTGGGAGATTGAGATGATCAGGAATAAGACCAGCAAGACTCCAATTAATGAAAATGGAAGATTACAAAGTATCAATCTTATTTGTGAAATCTGGCTTTGCAAGAACATTTGGCTGAGGACGACTGGGTTTTTAATGACTTTGTTAAACTTGTCAGTGGACTGTAAAGCATATACCCCACTTTATGCCGTTAATGCTTAGAAGAACACCAAAGGGAAAAGAAGTAACTCTTAAGTAAAACAATTTCTGTTCCTATTAGTATTTTGTAAAAAATATTTATGATATAAACTGCATGTCAATTTGTAAAGTAGTGTTGCACAGTATGCAGTCAGGGGTATTTTAAATGTGGGGGGGGGGCTTTTCAGTCGCTATTGTACATGTTAAAGACATTAAAGTAAACAAATACTTTTTTACTTGTACAAAACACAGGCTCTTCAGTATAACAAGAGAGGAAAGGCTGGACAAAAGCAAGTTTAGGTTAATATGCTGTGATCCTGGGCTGCTGTGATAAGGCTGGGGTGTAAAAGTGCAATGATTAAATGTACAATTAATATAATAATTTCCTTGTTTTTACAAGGTAGGATGGCTAGATTAATGACCTTGGCTTAAGCTATGAACAAGTTTTTTTTATAAGCAAACAGGTTTGATAAATAAAAAAGAAGGGCAGCACCATGGGGGAAAAGATAGTGTTTTTGCCTCACATCAACAGGTTCCCTAGTTCAATTCTTGGCTGGTGTACCTTCTGTGCAGAGTCTGTATAACTGCCATGTATTCATGAAGGTTTCCTCCAGGTGATCCAGTTTCCTACCAAATTCCAAAGACATGCAGTGGGTGGACTGGGCACTCTGCAGTGGCCATATGTGTAACTGTTCATGCAGGTGTGTGGTGTGGAAGAAAAACCATGGCAGGCTAGCCACCTGGTGGTGTAAACCTTGTCTGTAGATGATTGTCACTGTTGAAGTGACACCCTGATCCCATGAGTAAAAATGGGAAAAAGGGTTGTGGATGGATGGAGGCTTGAAAAATAAGACAAAAGGATGAAAGCCATGAAAAATGATACGTTTCTTGTATCTGTAAATATATTACCTTGTTTTTTTTTTCCTCCATTAACAAATATTCCCAGAGGGGGAGAAGAAGTTTACAGCTGAAGGCAGTTGGTTGAGATAATTCTGAGTGAAATTTACAAAGATTCCTTCATGCATCTGCAAAGCTGTTAGCTATTTTTGATTTCTCATTGCTGTATATTTTTACATGGAGTCTGCACATGCAAGCAATTAATCTTGATAGTTCTGAGCATTCTTTGCTGAGGGAAATGCAAAATTTAAATGTACAATAGCAAGCACTTCAGTGAAAAATAAAATTTGATATTATGGGAAGTGATTCAGTGATAGCCTCCCTAGTAGCCTTAATACTTTAGAGTATTTAAAAGAACTTTGCACAATTTAGTTTTATTTACAGATAGCCAGTGCACATTTTCTTAGGCCTAAAAGTTAATGCTTTATGAAAATATACAAGCTTGTTTTCACATTTGGGAGGGGAACACAGATAAGAAAAGAAGTGTCAATTGTCAGTGTACGTGGCGACATGGGCTACAACAGGCACTTTTGCTTGGGTAACTTTAAATTTAGATTAGGTAATGCCCATTTATTTGAGAAAATTCTTCCTAACTTGAGGATAAATTTCATTTGTTGAAAATGCACATAGTGTTGTGTGTTTCTTTTAAGATAAAAGGGGATGGGGATGTTTTGAAAATGCAGTTATTTATTTTTATTTTTGACTGTTCTCATCAAAGCAAAAAGTCTTGAAAAATGTGACAATGGTTCAAATGAAGATGAGAAGAAACAAATGTACAAAAGATAAGCTTGCCAAAAATTAGTGTGTGTATGTAAGACAAACGTTGGAAATACGTATTAAAAATAGTCATGTATAATAGGGAGAAAAATACCTTTTTATTATAATAGCTACTCTATCCAGCTTGGCCTTACAGGTATAGGCAACAAGGAAAAATGACTGAATTATATTAAGAAATACTGAGTGCAAATGGCAATGCTGCAGAAGACACATTTGGAAAGAAATGAGCATGTGAATTTGACAAAGAAATGACTGCAAGATAGATATTCAATAGAATATCAGGGACAAAGGAAAGGGGGGTTAATAATTTTGATTGTTAGAGGGGCTCCAAAAGTGATAGATGAGGAACAAAAATACAATAATGGTAAATGTGTGGTGGTAAGGAGCTACTGGCAAGGGGGGAGGGATTACACAGCTATGTATTTATGTTCCACCAAAAACTTCTATTAAGGAGTTTATGAACATTTTGGGAGAAATAATCAGCTTTCAGCAGGGAATACAACTTACAGATGGGGACTGGAAATTAATTCACAATAGTGAGGATGTATAAGGGGATCTAGAAGGCAAAATATAACAAAAGGGTAAATTCCTGAAGACATTTATGAAATACTTGGTATGGAAGACTTGAATTCAGTAGTAGGAACTGGGGCAAAATGTGCACATTATTCCCCAAGGTACACAAACTGGGTTAGGCTGGAGACAGATTATATTTCACAGGAACTTGTGCATTTAATTGAAAGCTTCAAAACACATCTAATAACTATTTCAGATCATGCACCAATAAAAACTAAGATATAAATGCAGGGTAATGAAGTAAAATGAGACATTGGCACTTTCTCACTTTATCTGTTAAAAAGAGAGGAATTTAAGGAATGGGCAGTGGAAATTATTCAACAGTTATTAAGGAAGATGGACACTTCTTCAGAAGCGATAGCTAGTGAGTAGGATAAAAGGAAAATTTGACTTTAAAAATAGGGTAAAAATAAAAAAAAAAAAGATATGTTTCAGAAGTAATAGAAATTATTTAGAGGGGGTATGAAAGGTTAAAGTATTGCAGAATAAGGGGAATCTCACAGAACAAGAAGAGTTGCAACCAAGGGTGCCCACAGGCAGGTGCAAGGGGGTGCACTTGACCCCCTGGAACGGGCGGGCAGGCGGGAGATTAATTTTCTTTTAATAACCAAAAAAAAAAAAATTTAAGGGAGTTCTTCTTTAAGAACGGTCCCGTAGCTTGCTGGTCCGGTCGCATCACATCTGTGCATGCAGACATCCTGTATCCTCTTCACCTGCGCTATTATCTGAAATTACTGGTCACGTCATTTGGTAAGGGAATTGTGTTTAATGCTGCAGCAAGTAAGGGAATTCCTTGCTTTTGCTTTTGCTTCTCTTCACATCTAGTCAGGTAAAGGAATTTAGTTGCACACATCACTATGTACACATACAGGGTATTCAGAGACATTTGCTGTGTCATGGCACAACATTAAATATTAATGATCCTGTGTTGTGCTGTGCTGCACACCATAGCCGCTTAGTCATGTATCAAGACCAGCATAGCATCAATATTCCGAGAAAAATGGCTACGGAGTAAATTAATACCAGGTAACATTTAACTTCATGCATACTGTACTGTTGGTGGTGGTGGACAGATGAGTCCGTTTGATGGTACCATTAAGTTGCTGTTGGTTTTGCAAGGAAGCAAGGGAATATGCAACATTTCTGTGGCAGAAGTGACTTGAAAATGTTTTCTTCCAGCTATCAGTGATTATGCTAATACTCTAGATGTTTCAGTATGTGCCTGTCTAATACACTTGCAGGAGGGTTTGTTTTGTCAGCAATGCTGTATATATAACAACTTTGTCAAAATGCATAGTCTGTTTTTTAACTTAACATAGTGAGTAACATACTATTGATAACTTTGAACTATAATATGTTATCATTGGTAATGAGATTATTCCTATGTGTCTTACAGGTATAAAGAGATAAAGACTTGAATTAATTTTATAACTTGAAAAATAACTCTAAGATCATTATATCATTTTAGTATTTCATGATGTGAACCCTAGCTCTCAAAGAATTTTAATTATCATCATTCATGTCACTGATTTAAATATTTCACTTCCCATATTAGTGAAAAAGGACTACAAGACTGTTCTGTAAAGAAAGACCTAGAAAGCATTATATCCATTTTCTAGGCCTGTTCCTCTTTCCTTTCAGCATAAATGAGTCATGAGCATATACATTTTTAATGCACTGTGACTGTGTTTGTGTGTTTGTAAGAGGGAGGTATGCCTTCTTCCTGCTGCTTCCACAAATCTCTAAAGTGGGGAAAATCTTTCCCTACTACCATATCATGAGTTAAATTCAGTACTACAGCAAAAAGATGAACTACCTTACCAAATGCAGTTTGTATTCCTTGCTGAGTAATGATATATTACTTCTCATCCCCATGAATGGATGCTACTATAATAGATTTGATAGTAAGGATTTTCTTTTACATACACACTTCCCCTTTGTCGGCATGACATACTGCCTGAATCTAGCAGTCCTTGCATCTCTGTGCAACTATTTAAAGCTTTGCATCTACTTAAGTTTGCTACAGTACAGTAACAGGATGCAGATTCATTTATTCTAGCAAATAATTTATTGTGCTCCCCAGACATAGCATTATTAATAGCAAGCTTTTCTGAGGTTGTAGTTTCATAGGCATAATATATTACTACTACAAGGGTGTAAGTGGATATAATGAACATTACATTTTCTCCTTATATAATCCAATCACTATATTCCCAGCAAAAGTATCATCAGAATTGTGAAGATCATATTTTTTTATATATATGTGCACATATTCAGTGTATATTTTTAAATGTTTACGATGTATTACTAAAGAAAGGAGCATGATTAATATTTGAGACACTTCACCCAAACATATTAAATAATTAATTAGTAATTACATTTAAAATAGAACAATATTATGAAATGGAATTTGTACCTATTAATTTGGTTAATATTTATTCATTCATTCATTCATTCACCTATTTGAGTTTATTTGAGAGATTTTTTTGTACTCGTTTAAACTCACTATTTGCTTGTTTAATGTTGTTGTCTGCTGGTCTGTTCCCATGGAATTCCTAGCAGTATTTAATGTACTTGATTTAAATATAGTTTTATGTTTGTAAAGGTATAAATCAGTTTTACAAGTTTGTAAGGGCATAAACCAATGTGCCAGTTAATTTGAAAAAGTTTTAATAAAGGTTATTTATATATTTGTTAGCTCGCTTTATTTGTTTTACTTCATGTTTATTTCAAAGAAACAGTTTGTGTTAATTGTCTAATCTCACTATTAGCTTATTTAAATTCTGATTACTTTCTGATTGTTTCCTCTGGAATTCTTAGCAGTATTTATTGTGTTTGATGTAAATATGGTCCGAGAACCTTTTGAAGGTGTGCAGCCAAGTTGCCAAATTATTTTTAAACATTTTTTATGAGCTTCATATGAACAACCAAGATGTTACTAATATTAATAACTATGTGAACCCTTTTTATTTATTTATTCATGTATTTAATTATATATCTATTTGTGCACCAGGGTAGTGCACAAATCTCAATGTTTGTAAGGTAGGGGTGTTTTGTGTGTGTAAGAAGTAAGCAGGTCTGGGTGTGTGTTTGTAAGAGGGAGGTAGGTGTGTGTGTGTAAGAAGTAGGTAGGTTGGTGTATAGTGTGTGTGCGTGTGTGTGTGGTGTGTGTGTAAGAAGTAGGTAGGTTAGTGTATGGTGTGTGTAAGAAGTAGGTAGGTGGTGTGTGTGTGTGTGTGTGTGTGTGTGTGTGTGTGTGTGTGTGTGTGTGTGTGTGTGTATGCATGTGTGTAAGTAAGAGGGGGGGAGGAGTGTGTGTAAGGGGGGGGTCATACCTCGCAAATATCTAGATACTTGACTCATATTTTCAGTTAGTTTATCATAAAATTATGTTGTTTTTTTCTGGCAAATCATTCAGGATTGAAATCAGAAAATAATGGAAACATTTGAGTTTTAGATTTCCTATCCTTAGAAAATGCATACTAATGCAAACTGTGTTGTCCTATCCACTTTATAAGGAGGTAGGGGGATGTATGTGTGTGTTATACCTTTCAACTCTACAGATTTTCACAGAATGTCCAGATTTTTGCCTTATATTTTTGATCTGTTCTTCATAAAAATTTTGACAAATCAGTGAGAATAGCTAAGGATTAAAGTTGCTAAATGACATGTATTTGAGTTTCAGACTTCATGTCCTTTAGAAAATGCATTCTAACAGAAATCCTGCTATTCTAGCAACTTTCGAAATGTGTCCCTAGTTTTGGGCCTTTGTCCCCAACATTATAACAGGCTTTGTCTAGATTTCTTGTGCGAAGAGATTGAGAGGTGTGTGTGTGTGTGTGTGTGTGTGTGTGTGTGTGTGTGTGTGTGTGTGTGTGTGTGTGTGTGTGTGTGTGTGTGTGTCTTTATGTATAAGAGGGAGGTAGCATATCCCTCAGTTGTCCAGGTTTTTGCAGAATGTCCAGATTTTTGCCCCATATTCCTCCTAAAAGGACTGAAGTTACTAAATAATAACAGGCATTTGTGTTTTAGACTTCATATCCTTTAGAAAAATGCATACTAACACAAATCCTGTTCTAGCAATTTTCTAGGTTCATGAGAGCAATATTTATAATATGTCCCTATTTATGTTAGGCTTTGTCCAGATTTCTTGCAGTAAGAGGTTAAGGTCTGTGTGTAATGCCTTAGTGAGAGTTAGCAGATGGAATTTATTTTCAAGTGCATTTTCAAGGAATTGTGAGCTTCAAGGAAAGAGAAGTTTATTGCTGCTCATGCCAAGTCTGCTTAAAATGTGCAACTGTTTTGTTTAGCAAATGGTATCATGATTGTGGTATAGAATTTTAAAGCAGTGTTAGTAGCACAACAGGTAGCATCCTTGCATCTTGATGTAGAGGGCTGTAGGTTCTAGTCCCACAGCAAGCTGATTTTGTATTTTATGGGGGTGGGGTGCTGCAGTCCTGAGTATGATGTTCACTGGATAAGATGCCTAGAAATTATGAATCTGTCCAGCCATTTCCTATTGCAATATACCAGCTTATTACTTTTTTTTAATGTAACATAGGTAATTTATTCTTTGAGGGCAGCAGGCACTGAACTTGTAGATGAAACATTGAAATATAAAATTTGTTTTCTAGCAACAACCTCTTCATTAGTTTCAGATATCTTTAATGTGGAGTTATTCAGATGACTTTTACTTCTGTAGAGATTGTGTATATTGACTGATATTGATGGATTGTAATGGCAGACGTTTGAGTGGCCTTTTATGGTTGAAATGTTCTGAATTAGGCAGTTTGTCATTATTGGTTCGTATGTTTTGTTTCATTGCTTAGTGGAAAAATGTTCAAAACTATAAATTTAAAACACACTCTAACAAGTGGTGATGTATTATGCAAGGGATATAATTCATTTTATATATTATAATTAATACAATCAGTAAGGTGAATCTAAGAACATTTGCATGGCCCTAAAAAATGTGTGCAAGGGCCTATGGTTTGAAAACAGTCCAAAGGTAAACTTAACTTGCCACTGGCCAGATGCATTTTCTTTGAATGTGAGTTTCAATGCTGTTTCAGTGAATGTGAGTTTCAAAGGTAGAGAAGTTTTAATGCTAAGTCTGTTTTCACTGTAAGACTATTGCTTTGTTTAGGTTTAGTAAATGTCTATCAGTGTTTGTGCTATAAAATTTGAAATAAAAGTTATAAATGAAATCCAAATATTTGTAATCATTGTAGAAGTAAAGCATAAAACCGTATGCACACAGAGATTTGAACAGTGTCTATGACAAATGGGGAGAAATATCCAAGTAATGGGACACTGGAACAGCTGCGTGGGTGGGGGAT
This sequence comes from Protopterus annectens, assembly GCF_019279795.1. Taxonomy (NCBI): domain Eukaryota; kingdom Metazoa; phylum Chordata; order Ceratodontiformes; family Protopteridae; genus Protopterus; species Protopterus annectens. Next base: position 1,210,740,246 of record NC_056745.1, on the reverse strand, counting down.
GCGTGAGTGGGGGGGTGTGGCTGCATGGGTGGGGGTCTGGGTTTGCATCCCCCCTGCAAAAAATCCTGCAGGCTTCCTTGGTTGCAACAGCATAGTACTAAAGAGAAGATAAGAAAGTATATATGAGTGTAGAAAGACTGCTGTTAAGGAACTATTTTTGATAAGAACTCCAGAGTAGAAATTTTTTTAGCACAACGACTTACGCAACAGAAAGTTAAAAGGGTTATTGGCAAACAAAAACAACCGAAGATTCTATAAAGGTATTAGAGATATTTCAGAAATTTTATAGAGATTTGTATAAAACAACGCAATATGTAAATCAAGAAATAACACAGATAGAAATATTTATGGAAAATGTAATTATGTCAGAGTTAGAACTAGATGAGGCTCAACAACTAATAGTTAAGACAGGAGGACTTAGGACTTGAGATAAAAACAGTGATGCATAATCAATCTACAGGGAAGTCTCCAGGAACAGCTGTTATTCCTGTGGAAATCTGGAAGTTAGGAGGGAAGAAGGTGATAAAGACCTGGACAATTTTGTATAAAGGTATTTTAAAAGGAGGGAAAGTAGCAGATTCTTGGAAGAAATGGTGTCTGTATTATCCACAAAAGGTAAAGACCCATCAGACCCAGCTTCAAATAGACCCATTTTAATTGTAAAACAAAATTATAAAGTGTTTATATCTACACTTGCTAAAAGAATGGCAAAGATGTTACCAACATTGACAGATATGGATCAATGTGTTTTTGTGCAGGTGAGGCAAACATTTGACAACATTAATGGAACAATGATGACTCAGAGGGAAGCAGAATGTAAGAAAATACCGCTGTTGTTGGAGGGTCTTAATGCAGAGAAAGCATCCAATAGAGTAAGCCGGGATTTTATAAGTAGGGTATTGGAAGCATTTGTATTCCCTGATGCAATAAAGGAGGATAAAAGAAGTATCGGATGCAAGAATTAAAGTGGGAGGGTTTCTCTCTGACATACTGAGTTTGAACAGGGGAACCAGGCAGAGGGTGTCCTCTTTCTCCTTTGTTATTTGCTTTATATTTAGACCCATCAGCAAAGAAAATAAGCAACTCAGAAATCCAAGGATATAATTGGTATGGTAATCAAGAAAAGTTGGTTTTATGTGCAGATGATATTATTTTTGCACTTGACAGACCCAGAAATGGACTTCTTGGTGTTGTGCCACATTTTGAAAGAGTTTCATGTCTTTTCAGGATATAAAATTAATGAAGATAAAACAAAGATTATAGCTGTAAATGATGCATCCCCACACAAATTGGTTCAGTGATTCCCATATTTATAGGGACACTATAAGATTAAATATTTAGTAGTATGGATAAAAAGGGCTTCTGTTACAGCAGTTAATTATATGTAGATAGAGACTAAAACGATTATGCAAAATGTGAGAAACTAGAAGCTCTTGTTTACGGGTATGGATAATAAGATACAAGCAGTGAAAATGTTTTAATGTCCTTAGTTTCATATATAGCTCAAGCATATTTTTATCAAACAGAGGAGAAGCTGGGGACAATAATTAATAAAAAGCTGAAGGATTTTGTTTAGGAGGGGAAGAGGGCAAGAGCTAAGTGGAATAAAGTAAATCTTCCTACTAAAACAAGACGGTTTAGGATTACCTGATTTGAAGAGATATTTTAAAGATATACAGTTATAGCTTATATATGTAACACAAGCAGAAGGTTATAATTCAAAGCGGTAAAGGATGATGATGAAGCGGGGGTGGGAGGGGAGATCAAGAAATAAGGACAGAGTTAGATTTCGGATGTAGCTCCTTGAGGAGAATAACAACAACTATACAAAATATTACATTCATAAAGTTGCAGAAAGTATTCTAAGAACTAAGCCAATGGGGAATTGGAGAAAGAAGATGTTGCAAATATGGATTAATGCAAGTAGGGGGTACAGAAAACAAGCAAGAAAGAGATGGAATTTACTGGAGAAAACTGTCAAAGAAACCAAGGAACTGTGAGCAAAAAAAAACTATAAAGAGAAAGGTAAGAGAATGGAATGAAGCCAAGAAGAAGTTTGAACTGCAGGTTAGAGACTGCCTTCCCTAATGGGGATTGATATCAGACTTTAGGCAAGCAGAAGAGAATAGGGAGTCCTGAGTGGAAGACCTGCTCTTGTACAGTTTTAGTTGACTCTAGAACAGCAGCTGCTTTAAATACTATTGCATGATAACTATAATAATCAATCAGGAAAGGTTTGAAAAGATTGGGAAGAGAGACTGGAAGAACGATTTACAAGGGAACAATAGGAGAAGATATATATATATATATATATATATATATATATATATATATATATATATTTCCCAAATATGCAACAAAGTCCAGAAGGTTAAGGACTTTTGCTTGGAAGTGTTTGCACAGATGTTTTTATACCCCAAGCAGACTTCAAGTTGGAGATGTGACAAGGAAGGAAAAGGTAACTAAACATATTTTTTGGGAGTGTAATAAGGTGGCAGATTTTAAAAATTCCCTATAGAATACTCTGTCAGAAATATTGGGGAGCAAATGGTTATAACTAAAGAAATTACTCAAACTGGGACACAGGATCTGAAATGCCTAGACACAGTAAGGTCTAATTAACTCTAGTAATAGCTAGATAATGTGGATCAAAATCTAAACCAACAGTATCTGAAGAACTGAATATTGTAAAAGAAAACCTGGAAGAGGGATCTTTAGAAAATGGAAGGAGGAAATTACATAGAAATAAATGGAATTTGTGTGAAGATTATGTGCAAAATAATATTCAGAAGGAGGAATGAGGTTTAAGGTAAGGTAGGAATTGAGTGATTTATGTGATGTTTCACTAAATGAGTTATTTATGTAAATGGAAAATGTCAATACGGTTTGTTTTGTTTTATATTAATATATCTGTTCCTATGTCTTAAGTGATAATTTAATAACTGTGTCTAAAAAAGTCTTTAGAAGGAATCCGACATTCAAAGGAGGACTTGTTGGCAATTTTATCTTGGGACATTACTACTAACATTATAAAGAATAAAAACTCTAATATTCACAATCATATATCTGAGAATAAAATAAAGGTTTCTATATAACACTTTCAAATATCAAGGTTTAGGAAATTAACAACAAACATGGGAAGTAAAACTGGTCAATACATAAACAAAGCTTAAATATAGCAGTTACATTCCCTGTTTTCCATTGTCAAACAAACTGGCAATGCATAAGCACAATAAATAAAAATTATATAGTGAAGGAAATGTGTTGCCTACCTTCTGAAAGTATCCTCTCTTCACAGAGCTGTCTTTCACTTGCCTGAAGTATACATATCCATAATAGTGAGCTGTGTCTCTCTGAAAAATGGCAAAGAAAAAAGATTAAAAAGATATTTCACCAAAAGAAAAAAACGGAGCACTGCTAGATGGCCCCTTACAGCACTGTATGACCACCAGTATCAAGGAAAACTTTCAAGCCAATAACATGCTCCGGTGAACTACAAAACATACTGAGGAGAAGGGAGATGGCTAGACACCTTTATTATTTATATACCAACTTACACATTACCCTGCACTGTCTTGTTTTTTTAGTCATCCAGATGTATTAATGTACTGTTTTATGTCATGAGTTTTTGTTAGTCCTTTGCGGTTCTCTAAAGTTTTATACACCAGCTGTATCACTCATCACTGTATGCACCATTTTCTCTGAAAAGTCATATATACTTTCTTACACCCTGCTTATATTAATTCTCTGAAAATCAACAGTGTGATACAACTTTTTATACAGCTCGCTGACTTTTTACTTCTGCTACTGGACATCTAATGTGCAATGGTAGTTTTTCATCAATAACTATCATCCAATTATAAATACAAAAGCACAGAACTCATCTTTAGTTCTCAAATAACATTTACAGCCAAAACTGATTTAGATTAAATAAATATATACACAGCTTACACTACTTAGTTTGTTAACCAGGGTAGTACACTAATCAAAATAAACAATTTGAGGCACAGCGCAGGTGAAGAAATTCACAAAAAAATAAAACGTAATATTCACAAGCATGGAGTAAAACAGAAAGTAAAGTCCTGTAGACAAATGAAACCATTACCAGATATTATTAACAAATGAGAAAAGAAAATGTGGCTTAATTTTAGTAGTATATAAAGGAGGAAAGTAGCAGGTTAGATCAGAGGGTTGAAGTCAAAGTGATACAGGTGATGGGGGATTTAGGTGATTTGTCCAGTGGAAAAGCACTTGCGGTCAGATTTTCAATGGATGTGTCTTTTGAATTCTGTTCCAAAAGTGGGGAAAGATGAGATGTATTTTAGGTGAGGGGAGAGACTACCAGAGTCTGGCTGCAAGAATGGAAAAGAAATGGTGGGTACAGCAAGGCTTGGTTTGAGGGGTGTAGAGTGAGAGCGTTAATTGGGAGAGGTTGTGGACGTTGTACAGGGTGATTTTATTCTGGAGTTTGGCCGCAAGTGTCAGGAATGCATCTGGTTAAGGTAGTTTGAAATGAAGAGACCCTAGGAGAACCTGGTTCCTATTAGAAGACTGTAGATGCATTCTTTCAAATGCATCTTGGTCGAACTTAAAAGACTAAAATGGCAAAATATCGAAGCTGCTTTTAAGCAAATTCTTTCCCTGGGAAAGAATTCACTTTCAGCACTGTAGTGTGGTCTCGGAGTTGGTATATTTAAGTAGGGGGATGTGGGGGGCAAAGCCCCCCACTTAATGTAATTTTAAAGTGTTTTGTTTTTTATATTTTTTTTGGTTGGAACAGCAAAAAAAATCGCTGTTTTGACAGTTCGAGATTGTAAGCTTTTGCTTACATAGGGCCGATTAATCAACGTTTGCTTTTTTAAGCGTTCGGTCATCTAATATAGACCTGGAGAACCACAACTCTGTAGGAGACTGGCAGGCATCTGGCTTTGGAGAGGGTGGTGTAGTGATGTCCTGGAGGGATAGAAATGAATAGACAGATTTTGTTTTCAATGAACTGTAGAGTGGATTGGTTTTCTTTTTTAAAGGCTGTGGTTATGATGGGGTGCCCATATTCAAGCTGAGCAAGAATTCCTTTACCTACTGCAGCTCTAGCTGGCCTGGACAGAAATATATAAACACACACACGCACATGCACGCACAATGCATATTACTGTTTCAGTTCACAATACTCTAAATCAGTCATTCATTAATTAAATTTTCTGATAGTTTATATAATTCAGGGCTGCAGGAAAGGGGCAGCAGGAGCAATCCCAGCATTTAGTGATCACGAGTCAGAGAAACTAATCCTGAACAGGATAGCAGCCTATCACAATTGCATTGTTTTAGTTAAGTAGAAAGGGAGGAAACAGAAGATAATTCAAGGTTAAAAAACTAAGGGGGTGAGTCTTCCTAAATGATCTCACTGTACTCAGTAGAATGAGCTGATGCAATGGGACTGGGAGGAGTGTCCAATATCAGATTTATAGTAGAGGTGGGCAACTCAAAGCTACCAAGTTTTAAAAATACAATAGTTGAGCGGTTGCATGGAAAAGTACATTTGTGTACACTTACCATAAATGTAGATGTTCAAGTGTATTCACTGTTGCAGTCATCACACTTGGGTTATCTGCCTGCAGGTAGCCCTCAGTCAGCCTGAATACCAGAGTCTTAGTATTTCTGCGTCGGATGCTGTCGCTTCTTCCATGACGTCAGGTCATCAGGGGGTATAAAACAGGCAGCCGATGCCATTACATCAGTTTTTCTTGCCCCAAATGTCAGGAGCCCCCAAATAGGGAGTTGGTATATGGTGGGGAACACCACCAGTACAAAGTAAATACCAATGCCAATAGGAATGGCCATAGAGAGGAGAGGTAGAAAGATATAGAAAGCCAGGGGGCTGGAGGGAGGGAAACCAGGACCGCAGCAGTGAATACAATCGAACATCTACATTTATGGTAAGTGTACACAACTGTAGTATGTTCTTCGTGTTTTACTGTTGCAGTCATCACACTTGGGTTGATTCCCAAAGCTGAGGAAGGGTGGAGACAGTCAAGAGGTGTTAGGGCTGGCTAGTAGGCCTTGCAAGACTGTTGTAACAAATCCAGCCCTGGATTTAGAAAACATAGGTAAGTGGTAATGCTTGGTGAATGTGTGCACAGAACTCCAGGTTTCTGCTTCCAGAATGTCACTTTTAGAGGTGGAAGTAGCCCTAGTGGAATGTGGTCTGATCCCCTGTGGGGTAGGTTTTCCATGGTGCTTGTAGCAGAAATGGATGCAGTGTGCTATCCATTTGGAAATGGTAGTACTCTTGAGAGAAGGGGCAGAGGGGGGAAGGCATAAATTGAGAGGTTTTCCCATAGAAAGGATAGGGCATCCACCTTCCAGGCCCTGCTGTGAGGGTTTCTGGTGCAGTATTTGCTCAACTGGTGGTTCTCAGGGGAGGCAAACAGGTCCACCTCCGGTGTCCCCCACCTCTGGGTCAGAAGGTTGAAGGTGTTGGGCTCCAATTTCCACTCGTGTGGGTCTAGGAGATTTCTGCTTAAGTCGTCTGACAGTGAATTTTGTTTGCCTGGCAGGAATTGAGCTTGTAGATGCACTTGGTTGCTCAAGGCTGTGTTCCACAGGGCCCTGGCTAACCTGCAGAGTGGGTAAGAATGGGTTCCCCCCTGCTTGTTTATGTACCACATAACTGTGGTGTTGTCTGTTTTTATAAGCAGTTGTCCTGGAAGGATTAGGTATTTGAAGGCTGTCAGAGCATTCTGTACAGCTTGCATCTCTTCTTGATTGATGTGCAGAAGAATCTGGCCTGGGCTCCAGTGGCCCTGAATGCATTTGCCTGCCATGTGAGCTCCCCCATGCATAGTCTGATGCGTCTGTTGTCAGGGTTTGGGCGGCGAGGGGTTGAGTGAAAAGCAGTCCCTTGTTGTGGTTGCATGCTTCTGTCCAGCAAAGGAACTCTGCCCTTAGACAAGGTATGATAGGAATGACTGTTTCTAGGTCCTGAGAATGTTGGAACCAAAGACTTTTAAAGTACCAAAGAAGTTTCCTCATGTGCAGTCTTGGCATATGGAGTTAGTAGAATACATGATGCCATGAACCCTAGGGCTTGCAGTATTTTTCTTGCAGAAAGCTGGGTTTTGGTGGCCATTTGTTTGAAGTAGTTTGTCAGATAGACCTGTTTTTCGGGAGTGAGAAATGCCATCTAGGAAGTTGTGTCCAAGCTTGCTCCCAGGAATACAATCTTTTGACTGGGTACCAGTTGTGATTTATTTTCATTGATGGTGTACCCCAATAAAGTGAGGAGGTTTTTTTTGACAAATGCCAGGTGCTGAAATAGCAATTCCTGACTGTCCGCGTGAATCAGACAATCGTCCAAGTATGGGAAAATTTGGATATTTCTCTGCCTGCATTATGCAATGACATTTTGTGAATACTCTGGACGCAGTAGATAAGACAAAGGGAAGTGCAGAGAACTGATAGTCCATAGAGCCTGCCCTGAAACGTAGATATTTCCTGCATGACTCCCTTATGGGGATGTGCAGATAAGCTTCTTTTAAGTCTAGACTGACTAACCAGTCATCCTTGGCTAGCATACGGAGAAGCTGTTGCAGGGTAAACATCTTGAATTTTAGGATCACCAGAAAGGTGTTGAGAATTGAATGATCCAGGATTGGGCATCAAGAGCCGTCTTTTCTGGGCACCAGGAAAAGTCTGGAGTAGAAACCCTGACCCCTTTGTTCTGCTGGAACATGTTGAATAGCTCTGCTTTTGAGGCTCTGCCCACTGGTTTGGAGGAAGGTCTGGAAAGCCTGTTGGGGTTGGCAGTGAATGGAAGTAGAATTTGTAGCCCTGGGATACAACGTTTAGGACCCATCGGTCCTGAGTAATGGACATCCAGTTTTTTTTGCATGAAGGGCAAGCTTTCCCCCTAGGGGCACAAGTAATTGGGCAGGGCTGGGAAGGATAACTGAAAAGTCATTGTAAATTTTTTCCATAAGGGGGCGGCTTACCACTCCCTGTTTTTGGGGTGGGCGCACCCGATTGTTTAGATCTCTGCATACCCTGTTGTCTGGGTGACCTGTTTCCCCTGAGTCTGGTCTGGGAAGGCCTGGAAGGGGCTGGAAAGGACCAGTTTTTAGAAGGTCAATGCCTACTGAACCTAGGTGGCTGCACTTGTAAGAATTCTTTTACAGTTTGCATAGATTTAGCTTTTTCTTTGATCTTTTTAAGAACTACTTCTGCTTTGTTGCCAAACAAACAGTCCTTATTTAAAGGAGCATCTAATAATTTGGCTTTGACATGATCTGGCAAGGTTTGTTCCTTCAGCCAAGCATGCCTTCTCAGTACAGACCCAGTGACTGCAACCCTGCAAGATGCTTCTAGGGCATCAAAGCCACACTGCAAAGTATGCTTACTAATTTAGTTTGCAGAATGCATTACCTCTTGTAAATCTTTATTTATTGCACAATCTGGAAATAATACCATTTTTTGTTTAATTAGTTCCATAATATGTTGCTGGTACGTCAACATGTGAAACTGGCAATTCAATGGCCTGATGGCAAGAGTTGCCGAGGTATATACCTTCTTACCCCATCTTTCTAAAGCTCTGGAATCCCTGTTCGAAGGGGTAGGATGTTTGGCTGTAGTAGCCTAAATACTTTTAGGTCCCTGGTAAATGGTCTCTGGATCCGCAGTAGGATTTTTGAAGAGAAATTTGTGTGAATCAGGTACTCTGTAGTACCTGTCAGGTTTCCTAGGGGCTGGGGGTAATGTATCTGGAGTAAGACTAGATTCCTTAAAAACACCATCTACAATATCCAGGACAGGGGGTATAGCTAGAGGCCTGTGCTGAGGCAATGCTAAAAATTCTCTGAGTCTCTTTTTGGACTGAGGGTAGTTTTGGCATTCCCAGTGGAAATGCTCTCTTAAAGTATGCAAGGTTTCACCAAAAGAAAAATCCTCTGGAGGGGAGGCAGAGGGAAAGGATTACTCTGCATCTGAATCCTCATAGGCTAAGAGCATGTCCTGATAATGAGAAGGGTCAGAGTCATCGGACTCTTGGTCTGTAGAATCAGAAGGAAACTCAATTCTTTGTCTCTTAGCAGGGGAAGGCTGGCTTTCCCTAATTAGGGTAATAAGGTCTTCAGCCATTCTAAGCATTTGTTTTTGTGGCATGGGAGCTTGAGCATGCTCTTTGGTCATCGGTTTTCTCGGAGTAGTGTGTACTCTGGGCCTAAGAAACTCGGTTGTTTTGGCTAAAAACTAAGTCATCGATTTGATTCCAACATCGGTAGGATGGAATACACCTTCAGAAGCCAGTGCCCGCACAGCAGCTCCGGAACCATCCAATGTAGAGACATCCACAGGTTCCATAGTCGAAGAAGCATCTCGCTGCATACCGGACTCCGAATGTGTCTCAGCAGAGGCCTGTGAATCCACAGAAGCAGGCATCAGAGGCTGTAAAGGCACCTCACTGAGTACCGGAGGACTGGCGACTAGATTAAATGAAGTGTCGTTGGCAGTTTTGGACCTATGCTGTCTGTCTCTGTCTTTATCTTTACGTTTTTTAGGAAGATCGGTAGTCGGAAGGCTTATCGAAGCCATTTCAGAATATGGAGAACAAGAGCAAAAGAATTTAGCAACAAAGATAGCTCAATGATGAATGGTTCGGGCATTAAAGAAAGCACAAAACCAACAGCGAGGGACGTCGTGGTCTGGGCCTAAACAGGTGACGCAGTAAGAATAAAAATCTCTGTGAGGTATTTGCTTTCCACAGGCAAGACAACTGTTAACTTTTTCTGACATTGGTTAGAGCAAGAAAAAAGGATCCCCAACGGGGTACTTAGCTTTAGAAGACTTCAGGATTATAAACTCGAAAATGAAAATTTCAGGTAGCGGCCAGCTGGCACTTGCGAACTACTTCTGCTTCGGGCTCCTCCACAGCAAGAAAGACTGATGTAATGGCATCGGCTGCCTGTTTTATACCCCTGACGACCTGACGTCATGGAAGAAGCGACAGCATCCGACGCAGAAATACTAAGACTCTGGTATTCGGGCCGACTGAGGGCTACCTGCAGGCAGATAACCCAAGTATGATGACTGCAACAGTGAAACACGAAGAACATCAAATAAAATGGAGACAGAGATCAGAACAGAATTAAGGATTCTTGCAATATCAAAAATCCTTGGAAGTAGGTTCACGAACATTGAGAAATGTTAACAAGCACGCTACACACAATACTTCCCTCTGCAGAACACAACACACATAATAGCTCATGAAGTCAAAACACAAAACCAAACATATTAGTCATAGGTGATTCCATCGTGAGACACAAAGATGTCCCTCTCACCAGGCTGGATAAGGAAAATGTCACGGTCAGCTGACTGTCAGGTGCCAGGATCTGCCATATCACACATGCACTCAAGTGTCTCAACAATAGCTACTGTTATGACTGTCATAGTCCATGTTGGTGTGAACAATTTGAGATGTACCTCTCTGGACTATCTGAAGAGAGACATGACTGAGCTCTTGGACTATGCGTCTCAGTCAGGTATGTCTCTAGCCTTAAGAAGGATTTTGCATTTTACCTTCACCTAGGATGATGCCTCAATACAACCAGAAAATGACTGATTTCAATAATTGGCTTAGTTTCTGGTGCCTTTCTAAGGGTATTCAGTATTTGGCAGTCTGGGATGACATGATCAACAGACCTCGATGCTTTGCCAGAGATGGTCTTCATCTGTCAGCCCTGAGTTTTTGGCTACACCACCCCCATAGTGCCTTTTTAGGCAGTGTCTCAAGGACAAAATTCCCATTGTAAAAACTCCATCTAAAAACAACCTCAAGGTTATGCTGCTAAACACTAAGCATCTGAACATGGAACTGCACTCACTGGAAGCAGTCTTCTCCTTGGAAGACGCAGACATTTGTGCAGTCACTGAGACCTGGTTCAAGGCTGTGGAGAGCACCCCAGCCATACCAGGTTACACCTCCTTCCACATGTTCAGACCACAAACTGAAGGTGTGAAAACTAAAGGAGGCAGGGTGTGTATAAATATTCATTAAAGATAAATACACCTCCAGATTGGTTAAACAGTATGATTCCCTGGAGATACTTCAGGTGCAATTAGCTGTTGGTAGGACACCTATTCAAGTCATTTACAGCTACAGGACCCCCTTCATGAATCAGGACACCCACTCTGCCTATTTGGATCTACTTGAATCTATCAAGATACATCTGAACACCATGGTTTTGGGCAACTTTAACTACCCATCCACTGACTGAGTAAATTACTCATGCTCAAACTCAGTTGTGCAAAGGTTCCTCAACTTAATTAACTCCAGTGCCCTGGACCAGCTGACTGACACCCCCACAAGGGGTACCAACATCCTGCATCTGGTGTTACCAATATGGGGGACCTGTGCTGCACCCTCACTGTGAGGTCTTCCCTATAAGATCTGACCACAAATCAGTACCACTCAAACTAACTACCATACCTGCCCCCCCCCCAGCAGCAACTAAACTACAAAACTTCTCCAAAGTAGATTATAACCTCTTATGGGATGGTATAAATAGCTTCACTATACCTCCCTCCTCAGATGGAACTGGCAACTATGCAGAGTTCTATACCAATGCTTTATACAAATATCTGTATAACGGCAATGACTCAGCCATACCTGATAGGACCAAAACAAGCTCCTCAAGGAAAAGCAAACCTGCCTGGTGAACAACTGCCATTAACAGGCTTTACAGTAAGAAGAAGAAATTGCTGTCTAAGACTAAGAGGGAACGAGTTCTAAATTGGAAATACTCCCTCCTCAGCTTAAACAAGCAAATAAGAATTCTTGTGAAGTTCTCCAAAGCAAACTACAAATCCACATTAGCGTCCTCAACTAAGGACTCCCATAAGGCATTGTTTAGTTATATCTGTAAGCTAAAAAGTAAGGCCCAGATTTGCGCTGAACTAGTAGTTAATGATGCAACATATACTGAGCCTATGGACATAGCTAACCTGTTAGCCGACAGGTTCTGTGAAAACTTCACTCCTCTGTCCCCTCCAGACGTACCCTATAACATCCCTACCATCTGTCCCCTACCTTGTATATCTAAAGAGCACATCGTAAATGCCTTCTCTAAGGCCAAGAACACAGTATCTATGGGACCTGATAACATCCCAGGCTGTGTCCTGCATGGATTCCAATAAGAATTAGCAACACCATTGGGTAATCTTTTCAATCATAGTCTAAGCACCGGCTTCATCCCAGCTGAATGGAAAATGGCAACCATTATCCTCTTGCACAAAGGTGGTGCTTCTACTGACCCCGGGAACTACAGACCTATTAGCCTGACTAGCCTTATCTGCAAGGTCATGAAGAAAATCATCATGGACCTTATCAACAAAGATATAGGTAATCTCCAAACACTTGACCCTACTCAGTTTGGATTTGTCAAAGGGAGATTATGCCTGTTAAACCTGATGGACTAAATCGAGACAGTCACCAAGGCCCTGGACGACAGGAAATCTGTGCATACAGCCTACCTAGACTTAGCCAAGACTTTTGACACTATCCCCCTCTCAGACAACATTGACAAACTCATCCTGCTAGGTATTAACCCTTATATCATTAAACGGGTCGCTAACTGACTCACTGAGCGAACCCATATAGTCAAACTAGGGGAATTCACCTCCAACAGCAGACCTGTAACCAGTGGTGTTCCACAAGGATCAGTCCTGGGACCTCTACTGTTTGGAATCTATTTCTCCAAAGGACAAACAAAAATTAAAGGTCTGTGTCTGACAAAGTTGGCTGATGACTGCAAACTGGGAGGGGTCATAGAATCTCCAAATGTCAACATCCTACAAGAGGGTCTTACACAAACAAATGACTGGTGCCAAAGTCATGGCCTTAAACTAGTGCAAAAACTGTATTATCATCCCTTTCGGTAATAGCGATGTTTCTGCTAACTACCACAGCAACAGCAACACCCTAAGTACGCACTCAATAGTGACAGGACAGACCTGGACATACAGGTCTATATATAAACAAAAAATGTAGAACACAGCACCACAGCAAACCAATAAAAAGCAGATGACAAAGATCAGTGTAAAATCCAAATAGACTTTTATTTAGGGTTGCCACCTTTTCATATGCCCAAAGTGGGACATTTTTGGCATAAATGTCAGATTTTGCAGGCTGAAACATACCCACAGCCAGTACAAAAGACTGAACTTCACTTTTTTGCCTAAATAAAAGCTTATTCTTGTAGCATTTTAGTTGCTTACTCTGTTACTTATAACATTTAGGTGTTTCAGACACAGAATAACTGTTTTATGCAACTATTACATAAAATATAGGAAAATATTTTGCCCTAAAATCTCAGGACATTTGCCATTTTTACAAATTTTTTGCAGGGCACAACTGCCCAAAGAGAGACTGTCCCTCGCAAAGTGGGACAGGTGGTAACCCTACTTTTATTCGAACACAGGTGAGTGCTTTTGCAATAAAATCGCTTCTTCAGACCATACAAAACCGGCAGCATCTTAAATATTTAAAATGCAATCAATTAAATGTCTACCAATAAAAAACATTCAAGTACAATAGCCATAAAAATTTAAAGGGACAACTTTCTTTTAAAACAGAAACCATAAGATGCTATTGCCATAAAAACACACATAGCAGTATACTTATTTAAGAAGCTTTCTTTCTTTCAGAACTGGCTTAAGAGGTATTGATTCATTCACACCTGCACCTCTATGTACTGATAGTTTAAGAATCCATCTTCTTTCCCTTCTGTGACATTAGTAATCCAACCTAAAACTTTCATAAATAACTTCTACTGCCATAAACTGGAACCAATGGTTAGTGCCTTTCTCTAGTATATGTTTAGCTAAGGCACTATAACTATTGCCCTTACTGGCACAATAATAATGGTCTCTGATTTGTTCCTTAAGTCGCCTATTAGTTTTTCCTATATAAAATTTTGAACAAGTCACACACTGTGCAAAATAAACTTTAGTGTCACAATTAGCTTTAACTTTAAAAACATAATGATTACCATTATCTGGTTGTATAAATGTATTAGATACATTAATTTACAAAAAGTGCATTTACCATAGATAGAGGTGCCAAAACTAGTTGTTCTAATACTAGGTTGCTTTAATTTATTTGTATTAGGGAAACAAAGCTGTCTTTTCAACATTTTTTTATTTTTATAAACAAAATTTGGAGCTGCACTAACAAACTCACGTAGAACAGGTCAGAAGACAAAATATGCCAGTTTTTTGTAATGATATTTTTTATATCTATGCTGTCAGTACTAAAAGTCATACAATAAGCCACATTGCTATAACAATTATTATGGGCAGTCTTTCTTATGTTTTCTTTACGTGAAAAAAATGGGCATTCACTACTTTGTCTAACTTAACCCTTTCACATGCTTTACTAACTTCAAAAGGTTTATAACCACGTTCTATAAATTCCATACTAGTGGAACACATAGTTGTTTCAAATTCTTGTTCCTGGTCATGGAGCCTAGAAACTCTTAAAAGTTGACCTCTTACCACATTTTCAAAAATATGTGGTGGATGCAAACTATTACATTTAAGATAACTATGTGTACAACATGGTTTTCTATATCTCTTAGTGTGCAGCTTTCCATCTATGCCCCTATACAGGGTAACATCAAGAAAATCTATGTAAGTGCAAGAATGTTTCATAGTAAACTTAAGAAAGGATGTACTTGAATTTATAGTACTTAGAAAATTATTTAAACTTTCAAGGTCTCCTTTCCAAAAAAATATACAAGTCATCAACAAAACAACAGTAGAATTTTACATGCACATTACATTGTTCAACATCTAATATGTTAACATTTTCCCAGTATGCCATGACCATATTGGCATAGCTATTGGCACAGGACGTGGCCGCAGCTACGCCAAAGGTCTGGAAGTAATATTGCTTCTCAAATAGAAAACATTATATTCTAGTACCAGCTCTATAAGGTAGCAAATAAACTCTTTTTCATCAGTAAGACAGCCTTCTTCTTTAAGAATTTTTTTTACATAGGAAAGACCTATTTGGTTAGGTATAACCGTAAACAGAGATTAACATCTAATGTTACCATAATCTCAGTACCAGTTTCAGCATAACTCTCAAGAAAAGAGTAAAAATCACTTAAGAAATGTTCTGTATCAGACAAAACAACAACATACTTGTCTAAAATAGGCCTTAAATGTCTTTTTACATATAAAGACGCCGGTTCGGTTAGCCATCCACCTCCAGCTACTATGGGTCTAAAAGCTGGAGTTACAAGATTTTGATGTATTTTCGGCAAACCATTCAATATAGGTACAAAAGGATGTGTGTATATATATATATATATATATATATATATATATATATATATATATATATATATATATACGCACACACACACACACACACACACACACACACACACACACACACACACACACACACACTAACTATCGCCCAATAGCAATCCTATCACCTTTATCCAAAATATTAGAAAGAGTTGTTCATACCCAACTAATACAGTACCTCCAGAATAACAACCTACTCTCCATATCCCAGCATGGCTTTAGACCTTCCCATAGCACCACGACAGCACTACTATCATTCACCAACATAGTTAACTGCCACAGAAACAAGGGTCTATTTGTTTCTTCCATATTCTTAGATCTATCAAAAGCCTTTGATATGGTAAACCACAGTCTGCTTCTTGATACCCTATCCACCCTAAATATAAGTCCTTCCTCTATATCATGGTTTAACAGCTACTTATCTGCCCATCAGCAAGCAGTCCTATGGCAGGACCAGTTGTCCCCCGTTACCAGTAACCATAGGAGTACCTCAAGGATCCCTCCTTGGCCCACTGCTGTTCTCTCTATTTACAAATCAGATCTCTTCATCCTCTCCCACTGCTTCAATAGTAAAATATGCAGATGACACTACCCTCATATGTGTTGCCCCTATCTTTAGTGAACTGCAAACCCTTACCCAAAATAACTTCACCCTAGCCAAAACTTGGGTCATTAACATCAAACTTCTTCTTAATCCCAAAAACAACAAACTAATTCTTTCCAGCCCTGTCAGAGCTCCTCCCCTAAATAATAATTTCACCATTAGCTCCAAAGAAAACATTCAAATCAGTCCAACCACACACACTAAACTGCTAGGCATAGACATAGACAATAACCTGAGGTTCGACATCCACATAGCACAAACCATTAAGAAAGTTAATAAAAAACTTGGTCTCCTCTAAAGGAACAAACAGTTTACGACAAAACTCACCAAAGTAACCATCGCAAGGACTCATCTTCTATCCACCCTCCTTTATGCCTCTCCCATCTTGACCAATCTCCGCCAAACTGATCTAAATAAAATGGAATCTTGCTACAACAAGATTGCCAAGTTTGCTACTGAAGCCTCATATAGGTCCCACCACTGTCTATCCCTTAAGCAACTCAAGTGGCTTGAGTTGCCTCATATACTTCTACTCAATCAACTCTCTATAGCGCACAAACTCTACTACTTTCCTGAGATAACACCAGCACTTCAGCACCTAATTCAGCCCCACATTCCCTCTAGAGCCTTAAGATATAGTAACTAGAACCTCATAACTGTTATCAAACATAAAAACGAAGCTGGTAAGTCCCTCTTTGCCAACATCATTGCCAAAACCTGGAACACACTACCAAGCCAAATAACTTCTACCACCTCCTTTAGTCAATTCAAAAACTCCTGAAAACCCACTATCTAAGTAACTGGCTATGCTCATGCCACTCACCAGGCTAATCCATACCAAGAGAATTTGTCAGGGTACAGCTATGTATAAACAGTTTCTCCCCTGAAAGCTTCCAAACCCATATACATTTATCTTACAAAACTTATAACTACAAAAGAAAAAAAAATGTACCTCTGATTGTCTACTGTAAGACATATTAATTACTAGCATGATGTCCTGTTGTGTGTATATATGCTATATGTATAGTTGTTAATCACCAACATATCCTTATGTGTATATATGCCATATGTATGTATGTTCTACTTCTTTTTACTCTCATGTAATGTATTGTAATGTGGAGCTTTTCTCCCCGGGCCTCTGCTGAAAATGGACTTAAGTCCAGTCGGACTTTCCCAGTAAACAAATGTAAAATGTAAATGTAAAAAAAAAAAATATATATATATATATATATATATATATATATATATATATATATACACATATACATATACATATGTAGAAATAGAAAGGGATCCCACAAAGTCACAAGATAAAACGCACTGAACATTTGAATTTTTGAGTGCTTTCGTTCCTTTATTATTTAAAACTTCATCAGAAAATAACAAGTGCTGCTTCTTTGCTTGCAATAAACAGGCAGTTCTGAGCAATTAGGTTTAAGAAAAAAGCCTGCCAAAACAGAACAATGGGTTAGGTAAAAAAAAACTAGAAACAAATTGAGACAATAATTGGAGATACAAAAACTTTGAATCAAAGATAGGTGGTGCTTTAATCATTTAGAGGTTCATTCGAGTACGTTTCCGAAAAACAGGTGGCACTGTCACATGGATTCAGACAATTGAAAAATATGCTGAGTCAACTACTGACAAACAGGTGGCGCTGTTGCATAGAACAAAACAACTGACAACTTATTAGATACTAATATCAAAGTTAGGTGGCGCTGTACATGTTTAGAGGTTTGTATGAATACTAGACTGAAAAACAGGTGACGCTATTGCTGAAACAAGTAGAGATAGACAATGTTTAAAGTTTCAGAAGAGTTTTACTGTTGACAAACAAGTGGCACTGTGGCGCAGTTTTAGTTTGTATGTGCACTGATCGTAGTTGTTAATGTCTTGGATAAAGACTAGATGGGTTAGATGTACCATTTCAGAGCACATTTGATGTTTAAGTTTTCGTTGCGGCCTAGGAGATGTTGGCCTGCAAGCTTAGCTGGTATGCGAGTTCTCGCACACTCAGGAAGGTTTCCATGTCCCCAACAAAGTGGGGAATTTTTTTCCAATACAAGATACTTGAATCTTATGAAACCAATGCAAACATGACTGTGTTTGGCTAGCGCGTTTTTGTTGTCTGAGTGCCGGATGTGAGCACTTAGCTGGTTCAGTGTGCACAATGTGAGATGTGTGCCAGTTTAATAACTGTCTGGTGGTAGGACATCTGTATGGGCTATACAGAATGTCGTGGACAGTTAATGTGAATGCAGACCAATAGATTAGGTAGCTCCAGCCACCTAAACTAAGAGACTGAAGTGCAAGACAGTGATATGTTTAGTTAACCTGATTACTTGTAAACTCTGCAATTTTACTATAATATTACAAGATTTTTCCAGTTTGGCTAACTAAGAGGACTGTGGGTTTGGCAAAACTGTTGAGGCATATAGGAAACAAGGGAGTATTTTGGTCTGAGCTATGGTCCTAATTCTTTAAATTAAGTTCAATATTAGAAATCAAAACCTTGCCTTCAGTAGTGAGGAATGCATTCTGAAGACAAATTAATGTTTTATTTTTTAACAGGTATAAAGCACTATGTGAAACTCTCTCTTTACAGGACAGATTCAGCAGCATTGCTCCGATTATGAGTTGCTTGGAGTCAAAGAATATGTAAGGCAATGAACAGAAACAATCCCAGGACCACATCATAAAATTCATTTAGCAGGTCACGGCCTTAACCCAGTGTGTTATACCACCAGCATACAGAGCATCTGTGAAGACAGCAGGCCATTTCTGAAGTCCATATGTACTTCCTCACAGTCAGATCAGTGACACAGACTTTGAATCAACAAGAAGTTGGCTCAAAGGACACAGCTTTAGTTTCTATAGCTGAAAGTTCTGCACTTTTTTTTTTTTGTGCATGTGTTTTTTTTTTTTTGTTTTGGGCCTCAACTGTGAGGGAAAACAAGATTGAAAAGACAGCTACAGCACTGATTCGACAAAAAGTACTACACTAGCACAATTCCAGTTTCAATGTGGTGTTCTGAAGAAAATCTTTCTTCACATAAAGGGACCATTCTCAAACAGAAATGAACTTTTCCTTTTATGAAGCATACTTTTTTGAAACAGCTTTTCTGTAAATCAAAGTTTCTTAGGCATGAGCTGCATTTATGCACGTGTAGAAATAAACTAGCAAAGCTCCCTTTATCAAGGCATCCTGGTGACATGTACTGCTATTATAAATAAAATGTTTCAACACAGTGTTGCATAAATGCAAAACACATAACAGATTTTTAATAATGTACTTAAACCAGCAAACCAGACTCTACTAGCTACAGACACTTATTTCAGCTCATCAGAACAGTACAAGTGGAATCTGGCTATGTTCTGGAAATGTGCAGCTTGACAAAAAGGTTCATATATTTTTACCTTAGAAGGGAGTACCCAACAAGGGGGGGAAATCACAGCAGCAAACTCTCACAGCAAATGTTTACATGACCCCACCAAAACTTCAGGAAGCCTGCTGTGAAACAGTTTATGGATAAGTTGCGGTAGTCCTGCAGTGTGAAGTGTTCAATACCTACAACTGCCGGCAACTTATTTATTTATTTTTATTTAAAAAGCTAGATCTGAAGTCCTGCTCCTGTTTCTAAGTGTTTGTCATTGGACATTAAAAGCTTCAGGAACATTCTCTAAGCTCTAGTCTGTACTTCAGAATTGTTTTTTATTTGCTCCCAGCAGGGCTGAGCAGGAAGAGCCAAAGTAAATCAGTATTTTTTTTTTCCTTTGTAAAATCTGTTCCTTCTGTTTTCTCTGCAAATTCATCTTTATCATTTCCAGACAGTAACAGCACACCCAATATATGCTTCATCTAACTTGATAATACCATTGTCAAAGAGCTACTGTCTGCCAAAATTCTTAGACTAACTCTTAATAATCAATAAAAACTTGACTTTCACATCTAAAAATCTATAACCAAAACTAAAAGGGAAACTGGCATGCCTTATATGAGGTTAAAATGTTTCTCACAGATATGCAAAGATTTCTACCTAAAGGTGATACATTTTCCCTTCTCTAATATACTCCTCACATCTCTTAACCAACATCTTCTCCATCCTTGCTACATAAACTGGAACAGGCATATCATACAATATCAAGATTCAGTGCAAGTAAACATGCTAGAATTCATCACTGGCACAGTGTATGTCAGCTGAACTGGCTACGGTTCAAACACCATTTTACAGAAATTCAACTTTGTCTTGCGCAGAAGACTCTCACATCTCTCAACTACCTGTCACTATCCAACACCGTCACTTGGTGTAACAATCCTCATATTCTACCACCCAACTCTTGCCAGGGAGTGAAGAGCTAATCAGGACTCCTGAACAGAAAGAATAGGGTGTAAGGCTCTCGCCCAGCTTGGGAGTGCCTGGCTCCTGTGTCCCCAGAACAAATGGGCTGACTTGGTGCTGATAGTGGAGCCATTGAGCAAGGTGCTGGGGTGAGCAAAAAAAATGCAATGAAACTACAAAATCACCTGCATAAAAAATGAACCAGAAACATGCTCTGTGATTTTATACAAAGTACATCATGCATCGTATCATGAGAAGCCAAATGTTTTTCCTTAGTCTGTTGTATTCCTCAAATGCATTTACAGGTTTATAAGTCTTCCATTCCCACAACCTGACAAGCCAGTCAAACTGTATAATCTTATAGCCAAGTTTGCATCAAGATATATTCCAGAACCCAAAAGACAAACTGGCCAGAATTCAAAACATATATAAAAACCTGACACCTGCTGCTAGCACACAGATTCCAACATACATGAAGATCCCCACACATCAGAGTGACATACTTAATGTTTATTTACCTACACATCTAATGAAATCTGAAAAGACACTAAACCTAACTGTAGTCAATAACAGATTAAGTGAATTCCCCCCTCAGTTCTTTTGTGTGTAGCATTGTGTTTGAATACTTTAAGTGAAGTGCTGTGAGAAATACTTTTTATTCCAAAGTTTTGGCATTCAGTGGGAAATTAATATGCAACATTTTCTTTTTATAAGTTGTAGGTTATTAAATCTTGTTTTAGCTCCTGTCGCTGCACATTTTACTTTCCAAGTTTTCAAACAAAAAAATGGGTTACTCATGGATCTACCTACCACACACAGGTCTCCCCTAAGTAGTCTGCAGAATATATACAAAGTACAGTTGTGTTAAGAACTTACTGTAAATGTAGATGTTCAGGTATATTCACTATTGCAGTCTTGGGTTTTGGAATACCTGCCTGCAGGTGGCCAGATTGGTCAGCCCAACTTGGAGAGTTCTATTTTCCCCACTGGGTCTTGGCCCTCTCACCATTACATTCATAGTATAAGAGGCTTACACCATCTTCAGCTTTTTCTTGCCCTGTTCAAGGCCAGGTTAGAAGGCCCTGCTGCTAAAAACCTAGTTGACCAGACGGTAATAGTTCTCTACTGCCTAAGTCCATCTCAGTGGCCCACAATCTCTCTCTTTCTCTCTCTCTCTCTCTATATATATATATATATATATATATATATATATATACAGTAAGTAAAGTTGGGGGTGGGGCATGGTAAGGCTGTAAGAGGGGTGGTGAAGGTAAAAAGACTAAGGAGACACCCCAACCTAGAGTACTAAGAATGGAATAAGAGGGAAAAAAGAAACAAAGTGAAGGCGGGTGGAAACCTGGACTGCAGCAGTCAATTTAACTGAGCGGCTACATTTATGCCAAGTTCCTAAAACAACTAGACTGTGTTCATCACACTTTTCATTGGTCCTGACGTTTAGGAAAATTCCCAAAACATGAAGTTAAGGGTGGCCAACAGGAGTTAAGAAGTTAGAAGTGTACACTTTGCAGGACAGTGGTATCATATCCAGCTTTGGCCCTTGAAGCTCAAACTGTAGTGCCTGGAAAATGTGTGAACAAAGGTCAAGGTGGCAATGTCCAGTATAGCTTGCACATTGCATCCTATAAGGAACGTTGTGGTGGCTACAGTAGCTATTAGTGGAGTGTTCTCTGATACGCCCAGTAACATGATATATTCATTATGCTGAACAGACAATATCGAATTCCAAAAGATCAACCTCAAAAAGTCAAGCTACAAGCTTGATTAGCAGTACAAAAAAAGCTGGTAGCTTGTTGTATGAAACAGCATAAGCAGCAGGAGAGCATGTGGGAAGCAAGGAACATGTCTGCATTTTTTTGTTGTCCTTTTTTGACTTTTTACACTTCGTCCTTTTCAAGTCAATCTTTTGGAATTAGATTTTATGTCCATCTAAGTGTCATAGTTCCTGTGTTACCCATATCCTTATTTGATTAGGAGGAAGCTTCTTTGTTCACCAGTGAGAGTGGGGAGCTCTGAGCAGCCTATCTGTCCCTTGAGGAGTGGTTCCAGCCCAGAAACTTGTAGCTTATTGGCCGTTTTGGGCCATTTCCTATCTCTTTCTAACTCCCTGCTTTAAAGCACGCTTTAGCACACTTTTGTGCTTGTAATTGACTCAGCACAGCTCCTCACGGTGTCCTGCAGAGTTCTACAAGCAGCAGCGAGTGGAAGAGTGACTTTCTATTGATTATAAGTATTTTTTTTTGCCTACTTATTTTTGACTGCTTTTTCTCACTGAAATGCGAGTTTCTTTAACTAAAGAAGCTCTGCAAAGTTGTTTTACTGTATTCCTGCCTGTACTTCTGAGTTTTTTGCACTTTTAAAGTTTGTTTTTGCTTAGTTTAACTGGTAGGCTACACACTCAAGTGCGCTAGCCGAATTAAAGCATTTACTGTGTTTCTGTACCTAATTTCTGCTACTTTGTAAAAAAAACAAAAAAAAAATCCCTGTTTCCCGCCTTTACTGAACTAGAATAGTCCAGTCTTCAGGTATTGCTGATCTCTGAGCTGTGTCACAGTTCCTGTGTTGCCCATATCCTTATTTGGATAGGAGGAAGCTTCTTTGTTCACCAGTGAGAGTGGGGAGCCCTGAGCAGCCTATCTGTCCCTTGAGGAGTGGTTCCAGCCCAGTAACTTGTAGCTAATTGGTCGTTTTGGGCCATTTCCTATCTGTTTCTAATCCCCTGCTTTAAAGCCCACTTTAGATTGCTTTTGCACGAATTTGCACATAGCGCAGCATCGGGCAGCACCTCTTAATCGGGTTTAAAGTATTCCCAGCTCCACAAAGTCTACTCTTCACTTTTTCCCTTGGAACTGCTCCAACTCTCAAACTAAACACTATTCTCAATCTAAAACCCTGCACTTGCTCGTATAAGCATTTTTTATAAGTTAAGCACTAATAAATTAAAAAAAGCACTACATTCTCATATAATCCCCTTGAGTACCTTATCCCCTATTGGTCCTTTCTGATTCAGTTACAAAGGAGTTCCCTATACTGTTCTAACATGTCGACAGGTCAGTTGCTGGCTTCCTCTCCAGTCTAGCTGGTGAATTTGGGAATCTTGAGGCAATGTTACAACTGCCTCATGTACACAGACAACCCTCTCCTCCTCCCAACAAGTACAAATATATGTGAGAGATGCAACCATATAGCCAAACTGGAGGCTGAGCTCTCTCGACTCAGTACTGGCGTAACCAGTCAGGAGGAGAAGGTAACCATACACACCACAAATCCAGTCTCACATAGACCTTCCATAACTGCAAACCAAACACATAAACACACAAAAACATACTTGGAGGCTCTAAATAAAAATCTGCCAAAGCAGCAGAGACCTCCAAAGCAGACATCCGGGTAACCACTACCCCAAAACAAAACACATAGTTCACAAAGTCAGTGTGCCAAACAGTCACAGCCCTTAAGGCTTAACAACATACCTGATACACTTGTAATAGGTGACTCTATAGTCAGACACACTGATGTCCCGCTCACCAGGCTGAACAAGGAAAGGGTCACAGTGAGCTGCCTGTCGGGCGCTAGAATCCGCCACATAACACAAGCACTTAGGTCACTCCAAAGCAGGTACAAATATGACTCAGTCATTGTCCATGCTGGTGTGAATGACCTGAGACGTACCTCCCTTGACTACATGAAAAGAGACATAGAGGAGCTCTCTGATTATGTAGCCCAGGCTGGTATGACACTGACCTTGAGCAGCATCTTACCAAGAATGATGCCACAGTATAAAGACAAAATTATCAATTTCAACAATTGGCTTAAGTATTGGTGTCATTCAAAGGGGATCCAGTGTCTGTCTGTCTGCCTGGGATGACATGCTCGACAAGCCACACTGCTTCACAAGGGATGGCTTGCACCTGTCACCCCTGGGCTTTTAGATATTGGCAAAGGCTCTTGCCACCCCCATAGTGCCTTTTTTAGGCAAGGCTCAAAAGACAAACCCACCTCCTTAGACAATACAAGTAGAAAGAAACTAAGGATAATGCTGCTCAACGCCAGAAGTCTAAACCTCAAGATGCACGGTCTCGAAGCCCTCCTCAGTATGGAGAACATTGATGTCAGTGCAGTGACAGAAACCTGGTTCAAGGCTCCCGAGAGCACCCCAGCACTACCAGGTTATACCTCATATCATGCGTTTCGGCCCCAAAACTTGGACCGAACCACAAAAGTAGGGGGAGTACCCATTTTCATCAAGGATACCCACACCTCCAGGTTAGTGGCATTGCAAGAAGCATCGGAGACCATCTATTTGCAACTAACAGTAGGCAAAACTGCCTTCCAGTTTGTAGCATGCTACAGACCACCCTCTCAAACTCAGGAACTCCACTTGGCCTTCCTGAAGACACTGGAGAATATGAAGGTCTCTCCAAATACCATCATATTGGGGGACTTCAACTACCCAAACATAGACTGGGAGCATTACTCAAGCCCCAACACCCTAGCCCAAAGGTTCCTAGAATTCATAAACTCAAATGCTATGGAACAACTAGTCACCACTCCCACAAGAGGGGAAAATATACTAGACCTGATCATCACAAAAGTACAGTTTTGTACCTACCACAAATGTAGATGTCCGATAGGTATGCATCTGCAGTCATAACATATGGGTTGTCCTGCCTCAGGCAGCCCTTCGGTCGGCCGGATTCCAAAGTCTGGGTCTGGCCTCGGCTGATGTCGCACCTTCCCCGACGTCAGAGCGTCTGGGGTATAAAAGCATCAGCCAACGCCATTTTCCTCAGTTTTTCTTGCCCCAGATGCCAGGTGCCCTCTAGGAAGGCTAAATTTGGATAAATGCAATAGAATTCCAAACATTTGCAAAATTATATATATATATATATATATATATATATATATATATATATATATACATGTATATACAAACAAATACACCATAATAGATTCCCCCAGCTAGCTAAAAGAGGGGTAAACACCCTAGGAATACCACAGAGGGGTAGGAGGGAGGGTAAACCTGACTGCAGATGCATACCTATCGGACATCTACATTTATGGTAGGTACAAAACTGCACTATGTCCTTCAAGGATGCATCTGCAGTCATAACATATGGGTAGAATACCATAGCCAATCTGGGGGAGGAGGTACTAAGAAAAAGATGGTGTAGTTAAGATCCCCTGCAGGACTGCAGTAGCAAAGCCTGCTCTGGATCTGGAGTATAAAGGCAGATTGTAATGTTTGGTAAATGTATGCACGGAGCTCCAAGTAGCAGCTTCTAAAATGTCCTTGGTAGCCACCCCTCGTAGGAAGGCTGTAGTGGTGGCCGTGGCCCTTTTGGAATGAGGCCTGATGTTTGCAGGAACTGACTTTCCATGAAAGGAGTAACAAAATCGAATGCAATTTCCTATCCATTTTGAAATTGTCTGTTTGGAAATTGCTTTTTCTTGCACCCCAGCAGCATGTGCTACAAATAGTTGGTCAGTTTTTCTGCTACTTTTAGTTCTGTCCAAGTAGTAGCGTAGTTGTCTGTGTATATCCAGGGTGTGCAGAAGTTTTTCCCCTCTATTCTGTGGATTTGGGAAGAACGTAGGCAAGTGAATAGCCTGGTTCAAGGATACCCTAGATACCACCTTTGGCATAAAAGTAGGATTAGTTCTTAGTGTAACTCTGTCCTGATGGAAGATAAGAAATGGCTGTACTGCCATTAATGCTTGTAACTCAGATACTCTTCTTGCTGAAGTTATTGCCAGAAGGAATGCAGTTTTCCAAGATAGAAACTGAAGATCTGCTGTTGCTGCTGGTTCAAAGGGAGGAAGTGTTAGTTTCTCCAAGACAAAGTTGAGATCCCAAGCAGGTAAAGGGGGTTTTCTTGGAGGTTTGATATTTTTGATCCCTCTCAGAAATTGCTTGAGGAGAGGGTGTGAGAAGATAGGTGGATCCACATTGTATTCTACTGAAATTGCTGAGGCATGAATCTTAATGGAAGAATAGGAAAGGCCATTGTGGAACAGTTCTGCTAAGTATTCCAGAATATGTGTCATGCTTGCCACTGTCACATTTAAGCCTTTTGATGTGTTCCAAATGAAAAATCTTTTCCATTTAGCTGAGTATGTCTTCCTTGTGGAAGGCTGGCGAGCTTCCATGATAATGTCCTTCACTCTCTGTGATAAAACATTTTGTTTTGGATTTAAGGGATTTTGCAGGCAGTTAGCTGCAATGTTTTCAAATTGGGATGCATGATCTTGAAATTGTTCTGCATCAGAAGAAGAGGCCATAGGGGGAGAGGCCATGGTTTTGCCTGTGACATACTCCTCAATAGTGGATACCAGTGTTGTCTTGGCCAGTCTGGAGCTATCAGAATCACTCTTGGCTGTTCCTCCCTGATCTTCAGTAGAACCTTGTACATTAAAGGAAGAGGTGGGAAGGCATATACTTTTAGAGCTTTCCAGCTGAAAGAGAGAGAGTCCACCCTCCATGCTTGTGGGTGGTATGTCCTTGAGCAGAATGTCCTCAGTTGATGGTTGAGGGGGGAGGCGAACAGATCCATCTCCGGCGTTCCCCATGCCTTTGTTATGAGTTGGAAGATGTCTGGGTGCAGCATCCATTCGTGTGCATCCATGGTAGTTCTGCTTAAGCTGTCTGCCAGTCCATTTTCCTTTCCTGGCACGAACTGGAACTGCAGTTGGATACTGAGTTTCAGGCATAGCTCCCATAGATTCATAGCCAGCCGGCATAGAGGGTAGGAGTGTGTGCCTACCTGCTTGTTTATGTACCACATGACCGTGGTGTTGTCTGTCCTTATTAACAGGTGTCCTTGATGGAGGAAGGGTTTGAAAGCCTCGATTGCATGCATCACTGCCAGCATTTCCTTTTGGTTTATGTGCATGTGTAGCTGTCCTTGAGACCATAAGCCTTAGATACAGTTGCCCTCCATGTGTGCTCCCCATCCTCGGTCTGAAGCGTCCGTGGTGATGGTTTGTTCTGTTTTTGGTTTGTTGAAAGGCAACCCTCTGTTGGACTGGCAGGCCTGAGCCCACCACAGGAATTCCTTTTGAAGGCAAGGAATGATTGGTATCAAAGTTTCCAAACTGTGACTGTGTTGAGACCATACACCCCTTAGGTACCATTGTAATTTTCTCATATGCAGCCTGGCCTGTGGTATCAGAATTATGCAGGATGCCATGTAACCCAGGGCCTGCAGGATTTTCCTTGCAGTAAGCTGAGCTTGTCTTGTCAGATTCATGAAGTAATCTGGAAGTTGTTTTTGTTTTTCTTCTGTGAGAAAGGCCATTTGGGTGGTTGTGTCTAGATCCGCACCCAGAAAGGTTATCCTTTGGGATGGAACCAGTCTTGATTTTTGGATGTTGACTGTGTATCCCAATGCCTGTAGTAGGTGGATGGCATAGGCCAAGTCTTTTATCAAATCTACCTTGTTGTCCGCTTGTATAAGGCAGTCGTCCAGATAAGGGTAGATTTGAATCCCCTGAAGTCTGCAGTGTGCAATTACTGATGCCAGGCATTTCGTGAATACTCTGGGCAGTAGATAAGCCAAAGGGCAATGCTGAGAATTGATAATGCTCTGATCCTGCAAGAAATCTGAGGTGTCTTCTGCAGTTTGGTCGAATAGGGACGTGCAGGTATACCTCCTTGAGATCTAGAGTCACCAGCCAAGACTCCTTGCCCAACATGGGAAGAAGTTGCTGTAGGGTCAGCATCTTGAATTTTGGCACAATGAGGTAAGTATTCAGTGCGGACAGGTCGAGAATAGGCCTCCATTGATTTTCTTTTCTTGGTACAAGGAATAGTCTGGAGTAAAATCCTTGGCCTTGCTCTGAAAGTGGTACCTTTTCTATAGCTTTCATTTGAAGCAAGTTGTTGATCTGCTTTAAAGCCTCTGCCCTCTGATTTGGTGGCAGGTTTGGCATTCCATTTCTTTTTGGCAAAGTGTGGAAGTGGAACCTGTATCCTTTGTCTATTATTTGCAGTGTCCATGTGTCCCTTGTAATATAATGCCAATTTTTCAAGAATAAAGCCAGCTTTCCGCCCAAGGGTGCTTCCAGTTGAGCCCTGGTGGGCGGAATCAGAGTAAAGTCATTGAGCCTGTCCTGGTGTAGTAGTTGCTGTTGCTGCTGTTGCACTACCTCTCTGGTTGGCAGGCTGCCACTGGCGGCCTCTGTAAGAGCCCCTAGATTGTCCTCTGCCTCTGGGCGTCTGTTCCTGCCTCTCTGGGCTCTGTCCGAGTCTGGAAAGGACCAATTCTTAGTAGGTCAGTTTCTGCTGAATCTCGGTGGTTGTACTTGTAGGAAATCCTTAACTGTTTGCACAGATTTTGCCTTTTCTTCATACTTTTTTAAGACCTCCTGAGCAGAGGAGCCAAATAAATGTTGTTTCTCCATTGGAGCATCCAGGAGTTTAGCTTTAACATGGTCTGGCAAAGATTGTTCCTTCAGCCAGGCATGCCTACGAATAACTGCCCCAGTCATAGCTGACCTAAATGAAGCCTCCAATGCATCATAACCACATTTTACGAAATGATTACTAACCTGCTATGAGTTGTGTACCAAATCCTGAAGGGATTTACGGTCAAGGGGCTCAGGAGAAGAAAGCTTCTTGTTCAGTTCATCTAACAAATACTCTTGGTACTGTATCATATGAAATTGACAATTTAGTGCCCTGACGGAAAGAGTTGCAGAAGTGTATACCTTCTTTCCCCATCTCTCTAAAGCTCTAGACTCTCTTTCAGAAGGTAGAGGATTTTTGGTAGTGGTAGCCGCAACCCCTTTAGGGCCCAGAGTAATAGTTTCTGGGTCTGCAGAATGGGCTTTATACAGATGAAAATGAGAATCCGGGACCCTGTAGTATCTATCAGGTTTGGCAGGGGCCAGGGGGAGAGTATCAGGGGCTGTACTGACCTCATTGTACACATCATCAATTACATTCAAAACAGGAGGTATAGCTAAGGGCCTATGCTGAGGCAAATGTAAAAAGGTTCTTAATCTTTTTCTAGAATCAGAGAAATTCTGACCTTGCCATTGAAAATGCTCTCTCATGGAGTGTAAAGTCTCACCAAAGGAAAACTCTTCAGGAGGGGAGGCCGAAGGGATAGATTCTTCTGCATCAGAATCCTCATAGGGCGAATAAGCCTCCTCCTGGTGGTCTGACAACTCAGAACCATCCGAGGATTCATCTGATGAGTGTGGGCCAGAAGGCTCAGTCCTGGGCCTTTTGTCTGGTGGAGGGTGAGAGGCCCTGTCCGGGTGAGGTTGTGAACCTCTAATTAAAGAAATAAGGTCCTCTGCAAGGCTGAGGATCTGAGAACTAGAGGAAGGCCTCTGGGATGTAGTCTTGGGAGGCAAAGCTTTAGAAAGTTTAGCAGCTTTAGCCCTAGAAAAGGCCTTAATGGACATGGAAGCAGGGGGCCTAGCTGCCCCACGTGCAGGGGTAGATATGTCCAAAGTATGGTGTCGGACATATCCTGGGCACTGGTTTCGGTAGGTAGCTCGGTAGCCGACTAAGCCGGGGCCTCCCGGGCCGCGGTGGTCGGTTGAGTGGATTCGGATGAAGGAATCTCCATGGACTCGGTTTCGGCCGAAACCGAGACACTCGCGGTAGGCCTTACCGTGGTTTCAGCCGAAACCGCGGGCCGCGAGTGCTGGTCCTTGTCCTTCCGTTTTTTCACCAAATGTGATGTCGGAGTCTCCGACGGCATTTTATATGCAAAACTAGCCCCAAAAAATTCCTCTGCAAACTCCGACCGACTTCTAAGAGTTCGTTGGTTGAAGGAAGCACAGGCTGAACAGGACGATACGTCGTGGTTTGGGTGGGCCTAAGCAAGGAAGGCAGTAGGAATGGAAATCCTTATGAGGTATTTGTTTCCCACAAGTTAAACAATTATTTACTTTATCTGACATCGGCTGAGGCAAGAAAGAGTCCCCAATGGGGTACTTAGCTTTTTCGAAGTTTTCGGTAGCTGAAATCACTGGATCTGGCCGACCGGCACTTGCGAACAGCTTCTGCTTCGGGCACCGCGCGGCAAGAAAGACTGAGGAAAATGGCGTCGGCTGATGCTTTTATACCCCAGACGCTCTGACGTCGGGGAAGGTGTGACATCAGCCGAGGCCAGACCCAGACTTTGGAATCCGGCCGACCGAAGGGCTGCCTGAGGCAGGACAACCCATATGTTATGACTGCAGATGCATCCTTGAAGGACATCATGGGGACACAATGTTCCATACCAGAAGTATACCCCTTATTGGTAAGATCGGACCATAAATTAATCTCATTGGAAATCCAAATCCCGCCCCCAGCACAGAAGACCACAGTGAAGAACTTCTCAAAAGCTGACTTCACACTTCTTAAAACTGAAGTGGAATCCTTCAAGGTCCCCAGGCCAGTGGAAACTACAGCCCAATCTGCTGAATCCTTTATAAACACATTCTATGGACACCTTCAGGAATGCATGGATCATTCATTCCCAAATAAAACCAAGACCCATTCCCCCAAAGGCAGGCGTCCTGTCTGGTGGACCCCAGCCATAAATAAGCTATACAACAGAAGGAGGAAGCTACTATATGATAGAGCAAAATCCCTAAAAGGGAAGGCATCGCTGATCAGTACTAACAAAAAACTACGATCACTCATAAAATCACCCAAGGCCAGCTTTGAGTGAAAAATTGCACAAGACACTAAAGATAATCATAAGGCTTTCTTTAGTTATGTTAGAAACCTGGGTGGCAACTCCCAGATATGCTCAGAGTTAGTCCATAATGACAAAAAATACACTGAACCCACAGACATTGCCAACATCCTGGCAGAGAAGTTCAGTGCAAACTTCTCCCCCCCCAAAGGGACAAATATATATCCCAGCAGAGTGTTGCCTCCCTGACATCTCAGATGCCCAGGTGAGAGATGCCCTCTCCAAAGCAAAAAAACACAGCATCAATGGGACCAGACCGTGTTACAGGCTGTGTGCTACATGAACTCCAAGAAGAGCTGAACCCACACATAAGGCTGCTGTTCAATCTCAGCCTTAATACAGGATATGTACCCAAAGAATGGCATACAGCAACAGTGGTCCCACTCCACAAAGGAGGTGCTTCTACGGACCCTGGAAACTACCGCCCCATAAGCCTGACTAGCCTGGTCTGCAAAGCTATGGAGAGGATCATTATGGAACTCATAAACAAAGACATTGGGGACCTACAGACACTGGATCCTACCCAATTCAGCTTTGTTAAGGGCAGATCCTGCCTCTTGAACCTGGTCAACTTCTTTGAAACAGTCACCAAGGCCATTGATGAGGGTAAGGTAGTTCACACAGCCTACCTGGACCTCGCAAAAGCCTTCAACACAATACCCCACTCAGGCATCATAGACAAGCTCTCCAGCTTAAATATAAACCCCTATGTCATACGATGGGTTGCAAACTGGCTCAAGGACAGAACCCACAAGGTCAGAATTGCTGGAGCCATGTCAGACTCTAAACCAGTCACAAGTAGCGTCCCACAGGGTTCAGTCCTGATACCTCTCTTATTCGGTATAAATTTTTCTGAGGTACATGCTAACACGGGAGGACTGTGGCTAACCAAGTTCGCAGATGACTGCAAACTGGGCGCCATAATTGACTCTCCAGCTGACACAAGCATCCTCCAAAAGGGTCTCATAGAAACTGATAACTGGTGCCAGAGCCATGGCCTTGAACTGAATGCCAAAAAGTGTATAGTCATACCCTTTGGGGAAAACAAAGTGCCCACAAATTACCACATAGGTAGTAATCCATTAAGTATGCAAGAAGTAATTAGGGACCTAGGGACCCAAGTTGATAGTAACCTCTCCTTTGACAATCACGTTGCCAAAGTGGTTAGAAAGATCTTCTATATAGCCCACCTTATCATGAAAGGATTCACATCTAGATCAAGGGAGGTCATTGTGCCCCTTTACTCTTCCCTCATCAGGCCCATAATTGAGTACAATGCCCCATTTGGGATGTACCTTACCAGACACCTGCAGCAACTAGAAAGACCCCAAAAGGACCTCACAAAGAGGATCAAGGGACTCAAACAGATGCCATATGGTGCTCGGCTAAAGAAACTCCAGCTCTACTCAGTTGCATACTGCCTACTCAGAGGCGATCTATGCCTGACGTACAAAGCCATGTCCAACCCGGAATTAATGGACAAGCTCCATCTCAGAAAATACAAATCCCTTAGAGCTATGCGATCAAGAAAATTGAACCTCAGCACAGAAATAAATAGGACATGCTGGAGGGACAGATTCATAACCCAGAGGCTCTCTTCACTCTGGAATAGAATCCCAGTCCATGTTAGGCAGAGCCCCTCACTGACTCTCTTCAAGAGGAATCTTGACGAGTGGATGGGAGATCGTAGGTTTACCCCGGGGGTCACTTCTGTGTCACTGCTCAACAGAGGCACAGTAAACTAACCTTAAAAAGGGCGCAGTAAACTCATTCCAAGGGGTGGCAAAAGCCAAACACACTCTGGCTAGGCTTGTAAATGCCCTAGGGCAGATAGCCTAGTATGAACCTATGAATGTTGTTGTGTCTTTCGCCTTTTCCCGTTGAGGGGTCACCACAGCGGAACTCCGGTCCGCTAATGACTGGCAGTAGATTTTTCCGTGCCGAGTTGCCGGCTCTGACGCACAACCTTCAATGAAGGTACGCCCATTCATGCATGTCTCCACACAGAAGATGCTCTAGCTGAGAATCGAACAGGACAACGTCTTACTGTGGGGCGACAACACTACCGCAGCACCACCACCGCAGTCCATTTGTAATGAATGTATTCCCCATGAACATATTTGCCATGGGCTGTGTAACAATAGCAAATACAATAAGCAATTCAAAGGAAAAACAGCTTGTTGGTTGATCTCTTTTCCCTTTTACAAGGAGACAAAATTGCTGATTTGTTTTTAAATTCTTTAGTCCTGTGCAATTAAAATCTCAATTGTCTATGCACATCAAGAGAATGAAGTTTTTTTCCCCTTGTTTTGAGTTAGGAAGGAATATAAGCAAGTGAATATCTTAATTAAATGCTAACTCTGAAACCACCTTTGACCTAAATGGAGCTGGTATAGAGGGAAGCCTTGTCCTGATGGAAAACTAGAAATGGTTCGCTGCATGTTAAGGCCTTTACTTCTGAGATTATTCTAGCAAAGGGTAGAGTCACCCAAAAAAGCATCTTCTAATACAAAAACAGATATAGCTGGTTCAAAAGGTGAAAGTGTCCATTTCTGTAAAACATAATTAAGGTCTCATTGTGGATCAGTCTCTTTTCTTTACAGTTAAACATGCAGGGCTCCCGTTAGGAATTACTTAACTAAAGGCTTAGACTACTAGTGTGCCTTCTAATAACAGGTCCAGTAGGTGTAGCCCTGCAGGAGGCTTCTAGAATGTCAAAACCACAATGTAAAGAATGTTTATTGACAAGACTGGCAGAATTCAGCAAATCCTGCACATCCTTACTCTCCGCCAAAAGGGGCACAGTTGCTATCCTAGACTTAATAGCCTCCAAGGTGTGCTGCTGGTACTTCAGCATATGAAAAAGACAATTAGTAGACCTAATAGCAAGAGTGGCAGAGGTATAAACTTTTTTACCCCACCTATCTAGGTTCCTAGATTCCCTGTCAGAAGGAACAGGATTTTTAGTAACAGTGGCCTTAACTCCTTTTGGACCTTGAGAAATAACCTCAGGGTCAGCCAACGGATTCCTGAAAAGAAACAGATGAGAATCAGGGATGCTATAGACCTGTCAGGTTTCCTAGGAGCAGGAGGAACCGAATTTGAAGTTAAGGAAT
The DNA here is from genome assembly GCF_019279795.1 of Protopterus annectens. NCBI lineage: Eukaryota > Metazoa > Chordata > Ceratodontiformes > Protopteridae > Protopterus > Protopterus annectens. The sequence goes on along the minus strand of NC_056745.1, from coordinate 1,210,706,102 downwards.
TTTCCAGGAAAACATCATCAACCACTTCCAACACTGGGGAAATAGCCAGAGGCTTATGCTGAGGTAAATCCAAAAACTCCCTAATCCTTTTCTTAGATTAGGGATAGTCCTGACTTTCCCATTTAAAATGCTCCCTGAGAGTAATCAAAGTATCACCAAAAGAGAAATCCTCTGGGGGAGAAGCATAAGGGATGGACTTCTCTGCATCAGAATCCTCAAAAGGAGAAAAAGCCTGTGACACTTCCTCTTCATCAGCAGAAATGCTAGAAGAATCAGTGCCAGAAAAAGACAAAGCCTCAGGAGAAACATCCCTGCTCTTTTTAGAAGGAGGAGGCTGTGAACCTCTAATAAGGGTCAAAAGATCACTAGCCATTTTAACCATCTGGGATTGAGGGGATGAGGGGAATAAGAAGAAACTGGAGCCTGCTTTTTCACAGACTTACGACTGGAAGATTTACCTGCAAGTCTAAAGGACTCGGAGGGCCTGGCAGAGGTAGTCAGTAAGAGTTTGCTGTCTGAATGAAGAACGGAGGCCTCGGACATCGGCATCAGCTTAGCGGCTCCAGATACAGCTGAAGAGGCGGCAGGCGAGATGTCAGAAGGCAAAATGGAGGCCGGAGGCCTGGGGGACTCTGAAATGGTCTCAACTGAGGCCTGCAGTTAAAAATCGTGGACTGCAGGGGCTTCAAAGGCACCTCACTGGTTACCGCATAACTGACGACCATCCTAACATCATTCGAGGACTTAACCTTCTGAAGCCTGTCACAGTCCTTATCCTTACGTTTCTTAGGTATATCCAAAGCCTGAAGACCAGCGGATGCCATACCGACAAACTTAGGCCAAACTCCAAAATGTTTAGCTAAAAGCTTAGCCCGACAGCGAATAGTAGGCGGATTAAAGGAGGCGCAGAGATCACAATTAGGAACCTCGTGGTCAAGGCCTAGACAAATAATACAATGGGACTGAAAATCTCTATAGGGAATATGCTTTCCACAGGAGAGACAATTATTAACATTTTCTGACATTCATTAAGGCAAGAAAAGAGGATCCCCAATGGGGTACTTAGCTGCAGTAGACTTCAACTTTGTAGCTGGAAATGAAAAAAGGTAAACTGCTGACCGGCACTCGCGCAAGAAATGCTTCTGCTTCGGACTCCACTGCAAGGAAGACTGAGGAAGTGACATCGGCTGTCTCCCTTTGTATCAGACATCCTGATGTCCTTTACAACCGACGATAGTCAACGTCATATTTACTTACCTTTGGTATTCTGGCCGATCGAGGGCTACCCGGAGACGGATAACCCATTGGTTAAGACTGCAACAGTGAAACACGATGAACATCAGGGTAAACTCTAAAGCCTTGCATATTTCTTCTACAGATTTTACTTGAATGAGGCTGTCATCCATGTAATGGTAGATATGGAGGCCCTTTGTCCTGCAGAAAGAAAGTACTAGACCTAAGCATTTGGCAAAGTCTCTGGGTGCAGTAATGAAATGTGAAAACCTGAGGAGCTATCTGTGGTGTTTCACTGTAAAAATATGAAGGTAGTCATTGTTTAGATCCAGGGTGATGGTGATTACCTGAGGCATTATCTGTGGTGTTTCATGGTGGATATATGAATTTAGTCATTGTTTAAATCCAGGGTGATGGTGATTACCTGAGGAGCTATCTATGGTGTTTCACTGTGGAAATATGAAGGTAGTCATTTTTTAGATCCAGGGTGATGGTGATTACCTGAGGTGGCAGCAAAGGCAGGAGACTTTGCAGAGTTAGAATTTTGAGTCCAGTACGGTGTCCATGTGCCTTCCTTTCTTGACACCAGGAACAGACTGGAACAAACCCCTTTGCCATCCTCCCCAGACGACACCTTCTCTATGGCCCTCTGACTCCATCATCATTCTCTTAAGACAGCAGGTATACCTTCTGACTAGTTCTTCAGAACTGAGGTAATACTTCTGCATTTTGGGATTTTGTGGAACTGTAACTTTTAACCTTGATGGTAGGTGCTTAGGACAAACTGGCTTTGTATAATGTTTTGTCTGTTTTTGTACAAGCAAGGCTAGGCCACCCCCAACTCCTTTTGATAGGATATAGACATTTGAAACAAATCCAGGAGTGGATTAGTGTGAGTTTAGGGGTGGGGGGAGAGAGGGGACAGCCCGGCTGAGTCCTGGCTGCTCCAACTGGGGTCATGACCCTAATGGCTTCCAGGGATCTCCTTTGGTTTTGCTAGTTATTCTTCTCTGAATTTCCTTTCACCTTCCCCTTTACCTGACTTGCCTTGTTTAAGATATAAAGTTCAAGATTTAGCTGGGTAATTTAAAAAAGAAATGATTTAGCTGGGTTGTTACTACTGAATTTTGGAGACTGAGTTTGAAAATTTTCTTGAATGCCCTTCTCCAGTCTCTTAAATTTTCTTTCTGCACTGAGTCCAAAGAAAGGGGATCAGTCCTCATTCAGGCATGTCTCCAAACAACAGAGCCTGTGGCTGCTGCCCTACCTGATGCATCTACAGTATCATATGCATATTTCTTGGAGTGCTTAGCCACCTGATGTGAGAGGTCATATGGTGGCCTAATGGTTAAGGTGTTTGCCTTACAAACACAAGGTGCAGGGTTTGAGTCTCACATGGCCTAATGGTTAAGGTGTTTGCCTTACAAACACAAGGTGCAGGGTTTGAGTCTCACAAGGGATAATTGGCTAGGCTTAAAATGGCTCGCAAGGGCAACTAGCCTAGTACTAATCTATTAATCTATTAATCTATATAACTCAAGAATTTCTGTTTCACTTCCTTGTCTGATATTCCCATTTTTGAAACCTTCATTTGCTCCATCAGGGCTTTCTGAAAGGTAAGCATGTGGAGTTGTCATTTTTAGGCTTTGAAGGAGAAGGTAGCAGAAGTGTATACCTTTTTTTCCAAATCTATCAAGTATCCTATTTTTCATAACATTGGGAATAGGGTTCCTGGATGAACCAAGAGCAATTCCCTTGCTTGAATCCAGGGATAGCATAGGTGAATCAGCTATGAGATTATTGTATGGGAATTTATGGGGATCTTTAAACCTGTAAAAGCAGTCTGGTTGGGAGGGGGACCTAGTTCCATAGATGCACTCATAAACAACCCTCTAGAACAGCCACGAGAGGAGGAATAACAATTGTCCTAGGCTCAAGAAGCTCCATAAAAGCTCTGCATCTGGGCCTCTGAGTATTCCTTTGTGTCCTGCTGGAACTCTTCCTTCTTATGAAGGGTGTCTTCACAGAAGAAATCCATTAATGGAGATGCAGAGGATAGGGTGTCATTGGTATCATACTCAAACAGAAACAGAAGGTATCTTGGCCACATAACCTAGCTCATCTGCTTCAAAATGCTGAATCCTCTACAGAGGATTTCACTCATCTGTCCTTATAAGGGGTGCTAGACACCTCATGGATTTCCAAAACTGTCAGTTTGGACTTCATACAAGGCATGAAAATCCTCAGCCAGTTGACCCAGAATGTGCCAAGGCAAACTGGATGGTACTGGTTTTGCCTTTCGTGCTCTGTGCCTCAATGCTTCAGATAAAACTATTCTGGAGGCCTCAGGTTGTGAGAGGGTGAATATATCTCAATCTCATCCTTGGGTACATCCCCAAAGACAAATACCACAGGAACAGTGCCCTCCCTTTGTTAATCAGAATAAGCCTACAACACTGAGGGGGCCCCAGTGTTGGGAAGCACAACAGAGTCTGGAAGAATATGCAAGACACTTATAGAGTAGTAGCCTGCACAGAGTTATAATAGAGGTCTCCAAAATCACCACAGCAGTGGAGCTTTTGAAAGTGCCTTACCACATTCAGAACTCCCTGACTTATGGAGTCCCAACTTGTCCAGTGGGACTTCCATATTCTGAAGCTTCTCCCAATGTTTCTTGTTGAAATGTTTCTTTTTAGGGAAAAAGTTTTCCAAGACCTTGGCCGATGCCACAGTAGCATGGAACCAGACATGTGCACCCTTTTGTTGCTGTGAACTCCTAGACAGACTGCTTTCTCTTATGGACTGTCCTCTCAGTGACACTGCCACAATGTACACAACAGTCCTTGTCATTCTTTGGCAGAGGTAAAGCAAACAAAAAAAGTAAAAACCCCTCTAAGGGTTTTGCTTTCCACAATCAATAAACTGTATATCACCAAGCTCTACAAGAAAATTATAAGAAAATCTCCTCTATGGTGTATTCATCTGGCTTCTGGAAGGAGGCTGACTGCAGCATAAACAGCTTGCAAACTGCACACCAACAAAGATATGAAGATGGCATCAGCTGATGTACCTCTTTAACTATCGACATACTTGTTTCTGTAAACTGGAAGGATTTTGTCCAAGGCTGGGGGGGATCTACATATCTTGAAATTGGGCTGGCCAGTTAAGCAGCCTGCAGCTAAGAATCCCAAAAGTCAGGACTGCAACAGTGAATAGTACAAAGAGCACCCATGACAACTGCTGTAGTCCATTAGTGTAGTTCATATTTCCAGCTCCTTTGTTTCCTTAAAGAAATTGTACATTATCTCAGTCAGCTGCACCAGCTAGTGATTTGGTTTAAACTGTTGAAGTATATGTTTGCATCCTCAAATGGAGATAATTACACTGACCATTTTGGAGTCAATCAATATATTTTTCTTACTGCAACTTACTCCCTTGTAGTTATACTTGAAAAAATACACCAATATGGAGTGGTCCCAACACTGAGCCTTAAGAAACTCCAATGGACACCTTATACCTTCTTGTATTTGAATTATCTTGAATCAGTTCTTACCGACTAAACTACATAACTGTTATCAAGGATGCAATGCATTTATGGTGAATAGTGTCAAAAGCATTTTTTGCAAGATCTATGCATGATGTCAGTCCATCACTGAATGTCAATGAAATGTCATATAAAAATGCCACCAAATTAACTGAGGAGGTTCTTCCCTTAACAAGACCATACTACTATGAGCCTATCAGTGAAAGCTCAAAATGTCTTTTAAGATAAGCTCAGTTACATGAGGCTGACTGGTCTGTAACAGTTTAGGTCTGAGGCAGTAGCTCCCTTATACAGAAAGATCATTAAAGACAGGTGTAAGATTTCTAAAAAAATTCTTACTGTAAGAAATTTATTTTTTTAATCTAACAGCTGGAGCATCTGCTATTTAACACAGGCTAATTTATTACTACATTATCAATGGAACACTTGCTACATTCTCTGATTTTCATCTTTAATTTTCAAATAAAACTGAAGCATGCCTTGATGTTGCCCTCTGTTGTAGATGCTGGGTTAGTTCTGCAGTCTAATCATACACATCTGGTCATTTTAATGAGCCCTTTGCATAACTTGCTTAAGTGGATTTTTTTTACCAAGTTAGGACTGCTGCTCAAAAGCAGTATATTTTTTCCTGCTTCATAATATACTGATTATGTAGTTTCGCAATAATGCTTTATTAATTAGACTTTCAATGGATTTATACCAGCTCTATAGCATAGACAGATAGACACCTGAGCATGACCCAAAATTAAAGAACAGTCCTGGCACTTGAATAGCCAGATGGAGCAGAGAAAGAATGATGTGGCAGAACCTCTTCATCTCTGTCTGGGAGGAAGGGGAGGGACAAGTGTCTTACAGGCTGTGCATATTATTTATGTCCCCTCATACAGACATCTCATGGAACAATTGGCTTCTGAAAATGAAATAAGGCCCCTCATAGGCTTATTTCACTTGTAAAAGCAACCCTTCCTAACTCCATTAAGTGCTAAGTGAGGAAAATCATTAGGGATTAAAGAAATAATTCCTGTGATGGATGTCTGGATGAGAGCCCATCACGGGTGCATTCTTGAATGAGAATGACATGCTATGAGACAGAAACAGTTGGCAGATATAGAACAACAATAAATAAACAATAAAAATACCACACAGTTATGTCTCATTAGTATATACTTTCAGATGCAGTGCTTTAATAAAGGTCATTGAAATTACTGTAAACTTCCTGCACTGTTAGCACAATCTCCCTCTGTGTTTATCTCTATGTAATTACCTTTAGCAAAGTCAAGAAAGGAAGTTATTTCTCAGTTTCAAGATTAAATATAACTACACCATGATCAGTATTTAGCACTGAAGAAACCTGTCTGATGAGACCAGTGACAAAGTTTGCTATTATAATTAATCATCTATGTTGTTATTGTTACCACCCTGGTTGCACAATGAACAATTTGTTCTAGTGAAATCCAGTAATATTTCAGAGTGTTTATTTTTATTAAGATAATTTATGCAGTCTATGTTTGGGTGACTCAAGTCCCCCATAGGAATTCTGTTGTTTTCTATTTTTAGTTGAAGCAGACTACTAAAAGACCTTGGGCAAAGGCAAAACATAAAATGCATCAACTGCATACTGTTTCTGCCTTTTCTTGATCAGTTTATTGCTGTTGTCTAGTCTTTCTGTTGTCTTTTTTCACTTAAAAAAATGAACATACCACCCCATATATATTTAAATGCCTGCAGCAACATATTTAACAATAGATGTTGTACAAATACAAATTTAAAGCATTACTCCTACAAATAACATTTTACATCTATACTCAACCATTTTGGTGATATCCATCCCAACCCAAGACCCCCTACAAAAAACACCCATCACTCCCATCCCCCCTAAATATTTTTTTCCTGCACACTCCTGCTCTATATGAGAGGAAATAGTTTACTTTTATTCAACAGGAATCTCAGAAGCATTTGCACTAAGATATCCAACATCTATCCAAGACGAACCTTAAACTTCTTAGACTTAACTGGTCACAAAAGAGACTTTGCTAAAATCAGGTATAAAAGACGAAGAAATCTTTCTCCCTATGATACTAAATCCACAGAAAGGACAAAAGAATCAAAAAGGAGATGGGAATAGCCATCTTCTACAAAAATACTCTGGAGCTGACCCTCTATCACCACACTTTGCCCAATTTCAAAAATGCTAAAACTCTAATTTTACTCCTCAAAAATGACAATATATATACAGCTATCTGTATTACAGCCATATACAAACCACAAATCAATGTCACTACAGCAGAGGACAGCCTTTCCTGGATAACTCACAACATTCCCCTCAAAACTTTCATACTGGGGGATTTCAACACTGATTGAGAAGTAATACAATATACAATCTACTATATCAACACCAAAGAAGTGGATGTCTTTGAAATATGCTAACAATGTATGAATAGCCACGGATATATTCAAGAGATATTGGTATATTTTAACAGCGGACCCAGAAATTGAAGCAGTTGTAGGTACTAGGCCTAATTTTGTGTATAGGAATATGACTAACATTAAAAGGCAGTTATGCTACCCCAGATTTAACAACAAGAACCAAGATAGAGAGGTCAAGACATGTGGTAAATGTAATTTTTGCCAATTTATTGATACGTCAAAACAATATCAGCATCCAGATTTAAACAGAACCTTTTAGTTCAAAGCAAATGGGACATGTGACACAGAGCACATAGTAGATTTGGCTTCCTGTCAAATCTGTCAAGCCTTCTGTATAGGCAAAACTGATGGAAAATTTAAGCACAGAATTCGGGAACACCTGTTTGACATTCACAAGCAGGCCATGACAAATGCGTTAGCCAAGTATGTGAAGAACACCACAGAACAACATAACTTTAAGTTTTTTATGATTGAAAACACTAAGATAGACAGTAGACAAGGTGACGTGAGAAATAGAACAGAAACTAATGAAACCAAATGGATAGTTAGGCTTAGGGCTGACTCTGGGAAGGGTCTGAATGATAAGGTCCCCATTAAGCCTATATTAAAGAGTAGACCCCTAAAACACTAACACATATTCAGTATACTTCTGGGAATGTTATGTTTTACACATGTAGAAAAGGGGGGGGTTGTGAGATACATTCCTTTTTTATATGTATTAAAGGTTTCTAGAGTTGTAACAAACATATATTTTCTATGTACATTGTATATATTTTATGCAGATATACATATTGTTCTGTGTTATGTATTTTTAGAATACTGAAGTGCTTTATGTACATTAGATATATGAGAGGAAATAGTTTACTTTTATTCAACAGGAATCTCAGAAGCATTTGCACCAAGATATCCAACATCTATCCAAGACGAACCTTAAACTTCTTAGACTTAACTGGTCACAGAATACACGGGATCTAACATGCTGTTTTTGATCATGCATTATATGACTTTAAGAGGAGAATGCATGGAGCAGGTGCTTTCAATTAGTGACTGATGGTAATAGTATGTAAGTGGAAGCTCCATTTCAAATATGTATACGTCTGAGGAAGCAGTGGGACACACTGCGAAAGCGCTTACGTTTTATTTTCTGTTCTTTGTCAAATAAATAGTATCTCTGTTGAAGCCAATGGTTGGACTTGCATCCCACTTTTTTGTTGTTGATATATTCTATATTTTTTGGTTTGCAAGCTTTTATCCAGATCTACAAGGAACTTCTTGTCTGGATACAATCTACTATCCCCACAAAGTCTATGTATGGATGGATTTACTCAACTAATCATGCCCCTCAGCAAAAGTAGTGACCAGCAATCTACATTAGACTGGATGGATACTCGCCAATGCCAAACAACATAAGCACCTATAGATGCTTACATGACACAATCAGTGATCACTTTCCAAATTTTGCACCCGGACAACAATACCAGTTTAACAAAATAATTGGTATATAGCCAGGACTACAACCAACCTAAGATGAATAAGGAAATTTTTAACGCTAACCTTTCAAAATGTAATTGGAATACATTTTAAAAACATGTCTCTAGATGGTGCTGTTTTTTTTTTTTTTTTTTTTTTTTTTAGTTTAATGTTATATTTCTCAACACATTAAATGAGCTAGCCCCTATAAAAAAATAAAATGAAACTCTCATTTCCCTCCTCAAAAATGATCACATGTGGCTGCAAAAGAAGCCAAGAAACATAGACAGAAAAAGAGAAAGTCTGGAAAGTCTGGGTTAATAACAAAACCTAAAATACTCTTACAAAATTTTAGACACCTCCATAACATGACTAAGCACCAAATAGAGCTGATAAAAAAAGCATCCTGGATTCCAATAAACAATCTCTTTCATCTCAGACACCGCCACACCCTCTCCAAATGCAAATACTAACAACAACAGCATTGCCACATAATTTAACATTCATTCTATATAAACAGTTCTTTACTTACTCAAAGACAACTCCTCACCACTTATATCTTTATATACAGCAGAAGACAACTTGTACCTACTTCAACCACTAAAAAACTTCTCACACAAGAGACTCAAGACAACCACCTTTAGCCAGTGACAATGTACCTGCTGAATATATTAAAAATGCAGCAGGTACAACAGCCATCTGGTCTCTGCTCTAATTAACATCTCTAGTAAGAAAATCATATCCCCACTCTCTGAAAAAACATTCACCATATAAGAAGAAACTCTACATCTCACCAACTGCACACCAATAGCTATATTATCACCTCTAGAAAAGTGCATCAACTCTCAACTCCTCAAACATCTCACTGATAAGTTTTATGCCCACAGCACAGCACATAAACAGCTCTCCTTAACTTCACCAATACCATTAACATAAAAAGAAATGCGGGCAATCTAGTATCACACCTTTTCCTTGATTAACTCAAGGCATTCAATACTGTCTTCCCACTAGAAGCTACTCATACAAATACCAATTCTTGGACTCACTCATTCCTCTCGCCCTTGCTTTCACAGCTACTAATCAGATAGACAGCAAATTGTAAAATGGCAATAAAATATCTTTCCTTTCCTGTACTTGTAGTTCCTCCAAGATCTGTTTTAGGCCCCAGTTTTTAACGTCTTCATAAATAATCACACCACAACCAAACTCTACACTTATCTGCTTAGTCCCAATGCTTGTACAACTATAAAAAATATGAAGGAGGTCTTTCATCTATGAATCATGGCTCTCAACTGCTAATCTACTCCTAAATCCAAAGAAAATCAAATTAACTAGCTTGTGACATTGACAGATCATGCTAGAGAGACAGATATGTCCCCAAGAGACTGCTACTTTGCTGGAATAGACTCCCTATTCACGTAAAACAGAGCTCCTCACTAACAAACAAACACACCCAATGTACCAAGGAGTCAAAACCATCTTGGTTTTGTGTCTTAGTGTTTGTCTGGGTGCCAGTTCGCCTATTTTTTACGATTATTAGCTCCTCACTAACCCTATTCAAATGCAACCAAGATAATTGGATGGGAGACCATAAATTCACCCCTGGGGTGGCACCCTTGTCCCTCATGGACAGGGGTAGCCAGTGTTGATCACAGAATTTCTCTGTTTATAAATTTGTTCTTAACTACCCAAAAAAAAGAAAGGGGATACTTGGGATTAACATGGCTGGGCTTGAAAAGGCTCTAGGGCCAGTAGCCTAGTAACCTCCTATGAATCTATAATGATTTTCCTCATACTAAATTAGTAGTCATTACTGTTGATTAAAATAGTAAGTTTGACCAACATCAAACCGTCAAGAAATCCCAGCAGAAACTTGGCACACACTACCTCACAAACACAGCTAGAAAAACTATGAGCTCTTCATACCTCATTCCCTCACTCCTTCAGGCATCACAGATTCTTATGAAACTGTATTGTATCTACAATATAAAATCAGATGCATGCTATAACAAAATAGTTAAATTTGATGCCAACCTCCCCAACAAAACTAATTCACTGTTTAGCACTAAAACAACTAAACTTGTTGATCTATAACATTACCTATCCTATGCACAGCCCTTACAGTGCATAACTGCATCCATAAACCCCAAATTGTCTGACTTTATATTCTACCATGCAACATTAGTCACCAATTTGGAATCTATGCTCAAGTAAAAATGTCTGTTAATTATTACTAACTCAAATTTTTTCTGCAGGGGACACACTTTATTCTCATTATGTCTCTCAGCTTTGGAATGTCCTTCTACTCCAGTTAAAACACACAGACATACTGAATATCTACAAACATAACTTAATCAATACCTATTCAATACCCAGCTATGTGCATCCTCAGCACCAGGATAGTTTATTCTCAGATCACTAACCCTATACTCTTATCCAGTGGTACAAGGCAAGGATGTCCTCTTTCGCCATACTTGTTTAATCTTTATCTAGAACCGCTACTTCTGTTTATTTCACAAAAAAACTTTCATCGTATTCCCAGAATCCACAATACAAATCTTATATACTCAGCCTTTGCCAATGACTTAAATATATACTTCCAACTCCCCACTACTGACCTTCCAAAAATACTTAAAGCTATTGATGAGTTCTCGCTAGTTTCAAATTATAACTTAAATTTAAACAAGTCACACATATTTCCCCTCAATCCTATAGGTCATAAAGAATTGTACTTTCCCATGAGTGAGATCAAAATAAACTATCAGATAAAATATCTAGGAATACTATTTACTTCGGACTTCAAAGATATTATAAACAATAACCTACTAAGTACATGGACTAGTATTCAAAATGATATTGATAGATGGAAGAACATCAATATGTCTCTACTATCAAAAGCTAGTGTTGTCAAGATGAATTTTCTACCAAGAATACTCTTTCAATTAAATGTTACTTTTTCAAATATTTCCCAAAACTTCTTCCTTGCCATGGAAAAAGCTATATCAAGATTCTTATGGTATCCCAAATCTACCAGAATTAAATATGGAAAACTTGTACTCGCCAAAGATAAGGGGGGATTGGGGTTGCCTGATTTTAAGCTTTACTATAGTATAATTACGGTCTACAGACTAATACAAATAATAAACTATGACTCATATATAAATACGTGGTCACCCCAGTGGACCAAAATCTGGTATGAACAGTTGAAATCCCTTGGCTACAATATCAAATCCCTACCATTCTTGAATTTAAACCAGACTAGCATATACACAAAGAACCTGCACCCACTAATTAAAAACATGATTCTTACAACACAGAAACTATTTAAATCATTGCAATTAGCTGACATGTTGCCCTTATACAACCGTTACACCTAAATCCTAATCTACTAATAAATAATAAACCCATAAATCTAACAAACTACCCCTTGATAAAAGACTAAAAATTATGGGATATAAACCAATGGAAAGATGGGGCAAATGAGTCCTTGAACTCAAACTTCCTAAGAAATATAGTATTATCCTTAACCAACTTCACCATCTTATAAATGCTAAATTCTCACAAACACACACTGACTTACAGAACATAAATTTAGTTAAATTAATACTTAAAAATCTTGCTATTAAAGGGAAAACAATTTCTAGGGGTTATAAAATTGTAATGAGCGCAAAACATCAGAATTCTTTATTATTTCCAGACTATTGGCAAACGAAAAATCAGTCACTGACTGAAGAAAATAAGAAACTAGCCATTGAAAATGCAATCAAATTCATTCCTTTCAAGAAGCTGTTATATACACAAATTATGGTAAATACACAAATTATGGTAAATAACAATCTATGTTATACCTTATCTAAATTAAATAAATTC